>NC_073239.2:48027500-48280000 GCF_029281585.2 Gorilla gorilla gorilla | reverse complement strand
GGCATGGAATGGAATGGAATGGAATGGAATCAACCCGAGTAGAACGGAATGGAATGGAATGGAATGGAATGGAATTCATAGAAATGGAATGGTATGGAATGGAATGGAAAGGAATCAACCCGAGTAGAACGGAATGGAATGGAATGGAATGGAATGGCATGGAATGGAATGGAATGGAATGAAATGGAATGGAATGGAATGGAATGGAATGGAATGGAATGGAATGGAATCGAATGGAATCGAATGGAATCGAATGGAATGGAGTGGAATTGAATGGAATCAACCAGAGTAGAACGGAATGGAATGGAACGGAACGGAATGGAACGGAACGGAAAGGAATGGAATGGAGTGAAATGGAATGGAATCGAATGGAATCGAATGGAACCGAATGGAATGGAATGGAAGGGAATGGAATGGAATGGAATGGAATGGAATGGAATGGAATGGAATGGAATCAACCCGAGTAGAAGGGAATGGAATGGAATGGAATGGAATGGAATGGAATTCAATGGAATGGAATGGAATGGAATTCAATGGAATAGGATGGAATGGAATGGAATGGAATGGAATGGAATGGAATGGAATGGAATGGAATCGAATGGAATCGAATGGAATCGAATGGAATGGAATGGAATAGAATGGAATCAACCAGAGTAGAAAGGAATGGAATGGAATGGAATGGAATGGAATGGAATGGAATGGAATTGAATGGAATCGAATGGAATCGAATGGAATGGAATGGAATAGAATGGAATCAACCAGAGTAGAAAGGAATGGAATGGAATGGAATGGAATGGAATGGAATGGAATGGAATGGAATGCAATGAAATGGAAAGGAATGGAATGGAATCGAATGGAATGGACTGGAATGAAATGGAAAGGAATGGAATGGACTGGAATGGAATGGAATGGAATGGAATCAACCCGAGTAGAATGGAATGGATTGGAATGGAATGGAATGGAATCGAATGGAATCAAATGGAACCGACTGGAATGGAATGGAAGGGAATGGAATGGAATGGAATGGAATGGAATGGAATGGAATGGAATGGAATGGAGTGGAATGGAATGGAATCAACCCGAGTAGAAAGGAATGGATTGGAATGGAATGGAATTTAATGTAATGGAATGGAATGGAATCGAATGGAATCGAATGGAATGGAATGGAATGGAATGGAATGGAATGGAATGGAATGGAATGGAATGGAATCAACCCGAGTAGAAAGGAATGGAATGGAATGGAATGGAATGGAATGGAATGGAATGGAATGGAATGGAATGGAATGGAATGGAATGGAATGGAATGCAATGAAATGGAATGGAATGGAATGGAATCGAATGGATTGGACTGGAATGAAATGGAATGGAATGGAATGGAATGGAATGGAATGGAATGGAATGGAATGGAATGGAATGGAATGGAATGGAATCGAATGGAATGGAAAGGAATGGAATGGACGCGAGTAGAACGGAATGGAATGGAATGGAATGGAATGGAATGGAATGGAATGGAATGCAATGGAATGAACCCGAGTGGAACGGAATGGAATGGAATGGAATGGAATGGAATGGAATGGAATGGAATGGAATCAACCCGAGCAGAATGGAATGGATAGGAATGGAATGGAATGGAATGGAATGTAATTCAATAGAATAGAATGGAAGGGAATGGAAAGGAATGGAATGGAATGGAATGGAATGGAATGGAATGGAATTCAATGCAATGGAACGGAATGGAATGGAATGGAATGGAATGGAATGGAATGGAATGGAGTGGAAAGGAAGGGAATGGAATGGAATGGAATGGAATGGAATGGAATCAACAGGAGTAGAATGGAATGGATTGGAATGGAATGGAATGGAATGGAATCGAATGGAATGGAATGGAATCGAATGTAATGGAATGGAATGGAATGGACGCGAGTAGAACGGAATGGAATGGAATGGAAAGGAATGGAATGGAATGGAATGGAATGGAATGGAATGGATTGGAATGAACCCGAGTAGAACGCAATGGAATGGAATGGAATGCAATGGAATAGAATGGAATGGAATGGAATGGAATGGAATCAACCCGAGTAGAATGGAATGGATAGGAATGGAATGGAATGGAATGGAATGTAATGCAATAGAATGGAATGGAAGGGAATTTAAAGGAATGGAATGGAATGGAAAGGAATGGAATGGAATGGAATCGAATGGAATCGAATGGAATCGAATGGAATGGAGTGGAATAGAGTGGAATCAACCCGAATAGAACGGAACAGAACGAAACGGAACGGAACGGAACGGAATGGAATGGTGTGAAATGGAATGGAATCGAATGGAATCGAATGGAACCGAATGGAATGGAATGGAAGGGAATGGAATGGAACGGAATGGAATGGAATGGAATCAACCCGAGTAGAATGGAAAGGATTGGAATGGAATGGAATGGAATGGTATGGAATGGAATAAAATGGAATGGAATGGAATCGAATGGAATCGAATGGAATGGAATGGAATGGAATGGAATCAACCCGAGTAGAACGGAACGGAATGGAATGGAATGGAATGGAATGGAATGGAATGGAATGGAATGGAATTCAATGGAATAGAATGGAATGGAAAGGAATGGAATGGAATGGAATGGAATGGAATGGAATGGAATGGAATCGAATGGAATCGAATGGAATCGAATGGAATGGAATGGAATAGAATGGAATCAACCAGAGTAGAAAGGAATGGAATGGAATGGAATGGAATGGAATGGAATGGAATGGAATGGAATGGAATGGAATGGAATGGAATGGAATGCAATGAAATGGAAAGGAATGGAATGGAATCGAATGGAATGGACTGGAATGAAATTTAAAGGAATGGAATGGACTGGAATGGAATGGAATGGAATCAACCCGAGTAGAATGGAATGGATTGGAATGGAATGGAATGGAATCGAATGGAATCAAATGGAACCGAATGGAATGGAATGGAATGGAATGGAATGGAATGGAATGGAATGGAATGGAATGGAATTGAATGGAATTCAATGGAACGGAATGGAATGGAATGGAATGGAATCGAATGGAATGGAAAGGAATGGAATGGACGCGAGTAGAACGGAATGGAATGGAATGGAATGGAATGGAATGGAATGGAATGGAATGGAATGGAATGGAATGGAATGGAATGAACCCGATTGGAACGGAATGGAATGGAATGGAATGGAATGGAATGGAATGGAATGGAATGGAATGGAATGGAATCAACCCGAGCAGAATGGAATGGATAGGAATGGAATGGAATGGAATGGAATGTAATTCAATAGAATAGAATGGAAGGGAATGGAAAGGAATGGAATGGAATGGAATGGAATGGAATGGAATGGAATGGAATTCAATGAAATGGAACGGAATGGAATGGAATGGAATGGAATGGAATGGAATGGAATGGAATGGAATGGAATGGAATGGAATGGAATGGAATGGAGTGGAGTGGAATGGAAGGGAATGGAATGGAATGGAATGGAATGGAATGGAATGGAATGGAATGGAATCAACAGGAGTAGAATTGAATGGATTGGAATGGAATGGAATGGAATGGATTGGAATGAACCCGAGTAGAACGCAATGGAATGGAATGGAATGCAATGGAATAGAATGGAATGGAATGGAATGGAATGGAATCAACCCGAGTAGAATGGAATGGATAGGAATGGAATGGAATGGAATGGAATGGAATGCAATAGAATGTAATGGAAGGGAATGGAAAGGAATGGAATGGAATGGAAAGGAATGGAATGGAATGGAATCGAATGGAATCGAATGGAATCGAATGGAATGGAGTGGAATAGAGTGGAATCAACCCGAATAGAACGGAACAGAACGAAACGGAACGGAACGGAACGGAATGGAATGGAATGGTGTGAAATGGAATGGAATCAAATGGAGTCGAATGGAACCGAATGGAATGGAATGGAAGGGAATGGAATGGAATGGAATGGAATGGAATGGAATGGAATGGAATGGAATGGAATCAACCCGAGTAGAACGGAATGGAATGGAATGGAATGGAATGAAATGGAATGGAATGGAATGGAATGGAATGCAATGGAATGGAATGGAATGGAATGGAATGGAATGGAATGGAATGGAATGGAATGGAATGCAATGGAATGGAATGGAATGGAATGGAATTCAATGGAATGGAATGGAATGGAATGGAATGGAATGGAATGGAATGGAATGGAATGGAATCAACCCGAGTAGAACGGAATGGAAAGGAATGGAATGGAATGGAATGGAATGGAATGGAATGGAATGGAATGGAATGGAATTCAATGGAATGGAATGGAATGGAATGGAATGGAATGTAATGGAATGGAATCGAATGAAATGGAATGGAATGGAATGGAATCGAATGGAATCGAATGGAATGGAATGGAATGGAATGGAATGGAATGGAATGGAATGGAATCAACCCGAGTAGATTGGAATGGATTGGAAAGGAATGGAATGGATTGGAATGGAATGGAATTCAATGGAAAAAATGAAATGGAATGGAATGGAATGGAAAGGAATGGAATGGAATCGAATGGAATGGAATGGAATGCAATGGAATGGAATGGAATGGAATGGAATGGAATGGAATGGAATGGAATGGAATGCAATGGAATGGAATGGAATGGAATGGAATTCAATGGAATGGAATGGAATGGAATGGAATGGAATGGAATGGAATGGAATGGAATCGAATGGAATGGAATGGAATGGAATCGAATGGAATGGAATGGAATGGAATGGAATCGAATGGAATCGAATGGAATGGAATGGAATGGAATGGAATGGAAAGGAATGGAATGGAATGGAATGGAATGGAATCAACCCGAGTAGATTGGAATGGATTGGAATGGAATGGAATGGAATGGAATGGAATGGAATTCAATGGAATAAATGAAATGGAATGGAATGGAATGGAATGGAATGGAATGGAATCGAATTTAATCGAATGGAATGGAATGGAATGGAATGGAATGGAATCGAATCGAATGGAATGGAATGGAATGGAATGGAATCGAATGGAATGGAATGGAATGGAATGGAATGGAATGGAATGGAATGGAATGGAATGGAATTTAATGCAATGGAATGGAATGGAATGGAATGGAATTCAATGGAATGGAATGGAATGGAATGGAATGGAATTCAATGGAATGGAATGGAATGGAATGGAATGGAATGGAATGGAATGGAATGGAATGGAATCAACCCGAGTAGAACGGAATGGTATGGAATGGAATGGAATGGAATGGAATGGAATGGAATGGAATGGAATGGAATGGAATTCAATGGAATGGAATTCAATGGAATAGAAAGGAATGGAATGGAATGGAATGGAATGGAATGGAATGAACCCGAGTAGAACGGAATGGAATGGAATGGAATTGAATGGAATGGAATGGAATGGAATGGAATGGAATGGAATGGAATGGAATCGAATGGAATCGAATGGAATGGAATGGAATGGAATGGAATGGAATGGAATGGAATGGAATGAAATCGAATGGAATGGAATGGAATGGAATGGAATCGAATGGAATGGAATGGAATGGAATGGAATGGAATGGAATGGAATGGAATGGAATGGAATGGAATCAACCCGAGTAGATTGGAATGGATTGGAATGGAATGGAATGGAATGGAATGGAATGGAATGGAATTCAATGGAAAAAATGAAATGGAATGGAATGGAATGGAATGGAATGGAATGGAATCGAATGGAATGGAATGGAATGGAATGGAATGGAATGGAATGGAATGGAATGGAATGGAATGGAATGGAATCGAATGGAATCGAATGGAATGGAATGGAATGGAATGGAATCAACCCGAGTAGATTGGAATGGATTGGAATGGAATGGAATGGAATGGAATGGAATTCAATGGAAAAAATGGAATGGAATGGAATGGAATGGAATGGAATGGAATGGAATCGAATGGAATCGGATGGAATCGAATGGAATGGAGTGGAATAGAATGGAATCAACCCGAATAGAACGGAACGGAACGGAACGGAAGGGAACGGAATGGAATGGAATTGCGTGAAATGGAATGGAATCGAATGGAATCGAAAGGAACCGAATGGAATGGAATGGAAGGGAATGGAATGGAATGGAATGGAATGGAATGGAATCAACCCGAGTAGAAAGGAATGGAATGGAATGGAATGGAATGGAATGGAATGGAATTGAATGGAATGGAATGGAATGGAATGGAATCAACCCGAGTAGAATGGAGTGGATTGGAATGGAATGGAATGGAATGGAATGGAATGAAATTCAATGGAATAGAATGAAATGGAATGGAATGGAATTGAATGTAGTGGAATGGAATGGAATGGAATGGAATGGAATGGAATGGAATGGAATGGAATGGAATCAACCCGAGTAGAACGGAATGGAATGGAATGGAATGGAATGGAATGGAATGGAATGGAATGGAATTCAATGGAATAGAATGGAATGGAATGGAATAGAATGGAATGGAATGGAATGGAATGGAATGGAATGGAATGGAATGGAATGGAATGGAATGGAATGGAATGGAATGGAATGGAATCAACCCGAGTAGAACGGAATGGATTGGAATGGAAAGGAATGGAATGGAATGGAATGGAATGAATGGAATGGAATGGAATGGAATGGAATCGAATGGAATCGAATGGAATCGAATGGAATGGAACGGAATGGAATGGAATGGAATGGAATGGAATGGAATGGAATGGAATGGAATGGAATGGAATGGAATGGAATCAACCCGAGTAGAACGGAATGGAATGGAATGGAATGGAATGGAATGGAATGGAATCAACCCGAGTAGAACGGAATGGAATGGAATGGAATGGAATGGAAAGAATGGAATGGAATGGAAGGGAATGGAATGGAATGGAATGGAATTCAATGGAATAGAATGGAATGGAATGGAATGGAATGGAATGAACCCGAGTAAAACGGAATGGAATGGAATGGAATTGAATGGAATGGAATGGAATGGAATGGAATGGAATGGAATCAACCCGAGTAGAATGGAATGGATTGGAATGGAATGGAATGGAATGGAATGGAATGGAATGGAATAGAATGAAATGGAATGGAATGGAATGGAATGGAATGGAATGGAATGGAATGGAATGGAATGGAATGGAATGGAATCAACCCGAGTAGAATGGAATGGATTGGAATGGAATGGAATGGAATGGAATGGAATGGAATGGAATCAACCCGAGTAGAACGGAATGGAATGGAATGGAATGGAATGGAATTCAAAGAAATGGAATGGAATGGAATGGAATGGAATGGAATGGAATCAACCCGAGTAGAACGGAATGGAATGGAATGGAATGGAATGGAATGGCATGGAATGGAATGGAATGGAATGGAATCAACCCGAGTAGAACGGAATGGAATGGAATGGAATTCAAAGAAATGGAATGGAATGGAATGGAATGGAATGGAATGGAACGGAATCAACCCGAGTAGAACGGAATGGAATGGAATCTAATGGAATGGAATGGAATGGCATGGAATGGAATGGAATGGAATGAAATGGAATGGAATGGAATGGAATGGAATGGAATGGAATGGAATCGAATGGAATCGAATGGAATCGAATGGAATGGAGTGGAATTGAATGGAATCAACCAGAGTAGAACGGAATGGAATGGAACGGAACGGAATGGAACGGAACGGAAAGGAATGGAATGGAGTCAAATGGAATGGAATCGAATGTAATCGAATGGACCCGAATGGAATGGAATGGAAGGGAATGGAATGGAATGGAATGGAATGGAATGGATTCAACCCGAGTAGAACGGAACGGAATGGAATGGAATGGAATGGAATGGAATGGAATGGAATGGAATTCAATGGAATAGAATGGAATGGAAAGGAATGGAATGGAATGGAATGGAATGGAATGGAATCGAATGGAATCGAATGGAATCGAATGGAATGGAATGGAATGGAATGGAATCAACCCGAGTAGAACGGAACGGAACGGAATGGAATGGAATGGAATGGAATGGAATGGAATGGAATGGAATTCAATGGAATAGAATGGAATGGAAAGGAATGGAATGGAATGGAATGGAATGGAATGGAATCGAATGGAATCGAATGGAATCGAATGGAATGGAATGGAGTAGAATGGAGTCAACCAGAGTAGAAAGGAATGGAATGGAATGGAATGGAATGGAATGGAATGGAATGGAATGGAATGGAATGGAATGGAATGCAATGAAATGGAAAGGAATGGAATGGAATGGAATGGAATAGAATGGAATGGACTGGAATGAAATGGAAAGGAATGGAATGGACTGGAATGGAATGGAATGGAATCAACCCGAGTAGAATGGAATGGATTGGAATGGAATGGAATGGAATCGAATGGAATCAAATGGAACCGAATGGAATGGAATGGAATGGAATGGAATGGAATAGAATGGAATGGAATGGAATGGAATGGAATGGAATCAACCAGAGTAGAAAGGAATGGATTGGAATGGAATGGAATATAATGTAATGGAATGGAATGGAATCGAATGGAATCGAATGGAATCGAATGGAATGGAATGGAATGGAATGGAATGGAATTCAATGGAATGGAATGGAATGGAATGGAATGGAATGGAATGGAATCAACCCGAGTAGAACGGAATGGAGTGGAATGGAATGGAATGGAATGGAATGGAATGGAATGGAATGGAATGGAATGGAATGGAATGGAGTGGAGTGGAATGGAGTGGAATGGAATGGAATGGAATGGAATGGAATGGAATGGAATGGAATCAACCCGAGTAGAAGGGAATGGAGTGGAATGGAATGGAATGGAATGGAATGGAATGGAATGGAATGGAATGGAATGGAGTGGAGTGGAATGGAGTGGAATGGAATGGAATGGAATGGAATGGAATGGAATGGAATTCAATGGAATAGAATGGAATGGAATGGAATGGAATGGAATCAACCCGAGTAGAAAGGAATGGAATGGAATGGAATGGAATGGAATTGAATGGAATGGAATGGAATGGAATGGAATGGAATGGAATGCAATGAAATGGAATGGAATGGAACGGAATCGAATGGATTGGACTGGAATGAAATGGAATGGAATGGAATGGAATGGAATGGAATCAACCCGAGTAGAATGGAATGGATTGGAATGGAATGGAATGGAATCGAATGGAATGGAATGGAAAGGAATGGAATGGACGCGAGTAGAACGGAATGGAATGGAATGGAATGGAATGGAATGGAATGGAATGGAATGGAATGGAATGGAATGGAATGGAATGGAATGGAATGAACCCGAGTGGAACAGAATGGAATGGAATGGAATGGAATGGAATGGAATGGAATGGAATGGAATGGAATGGATTGGAATCAACCCGAGCAGAATGGAATGGATAGGAATGTAATGGAATGGAATGGAATGTAATTCAATAGAATAGAATGGAAGGGAACGGAAAGGAATGCAATGGAATGGAATGGAATGGAATCGAATGGAATCGAATGGAATCGAATAGAATGGAGTGGAATAGAATGGAATCAACCCGAATAGAACGTAACTGAATGGAACGGAACCGAACGGAACGGAATGGAATGGAGTGAAATGGAATGGAATCAAATGGAATCGAATGGAACCGAATGGAATGGAATGGAAGGGAATGGAATGCAATGGAATGGAATGGAATGGAATGGAATCAACCCGAGTAGAATGGAAAGGACTGGAATGGAATGGAATGGAATGGAATGGAATCGAATGGAATCGAATGGAATGGAATGGAATGGAATGGAATGGAATGGAATGGAATCAACCCGAGTAGAATGGAAAGGACTGGAATGGAATGGAATGGAATGGAATGGAATCGAATGGAATCGAATGGAATGGAATGGAATGGAATGGAATGGAATGGAATGGAATGGAATCAACCCGAGTAGAACGGAATGGAATGGAATGGAATGGAATGGAATGGAATGGAATGGAATCAACCCGAGTAGAACGGAATGGAATGGAATGGAATGGAATGGAATGGAATGGAATGGAATGGAATGGAATGGAATGGAATGGAAGGGAATGGAATCAACCCGAGAAGAATGGAATGGAATGGAATGGAATGGAATGGAATGGAATGGAATGGAATGGAATGGAATGGAATTCAATGGAATAGAATGGAATGGAATGGAATGGAATGGAATGAACCCGAGTAAAACGGAATGGAATGGAATGGAATTGAATGGAATGGAATGGAATGGAATGGAATGGAATGGAATGGAATGGAATCAACGCGAGTAGAATGGAATGGATTGGAATGGAATGGAATGGATTGGAATGGAATTCAATGGAATAGAATGAAATGGAATGGAATGGAATGGAATGGAATGGAATGGAATGGAATGGAATGGAATGGAATCAACCCGAGTAGAATGGAATGGATTGGAATGGAATGGAATGGAATGGAATGGAATGGAATGGAATGGAATGGAATCAACCCTAGTAGAACGGAATGGAATGGAATGGAATGGAATGGAATTCAAAGAAATGGAATGGAATGGAATGGAATGGAATGGAATGGAATCAACCCGAGTAGAACGGAATGGAATGGAATGGAATGGAATGGAATGGAATGGCATGGAATGGAATGGAATGGAATGGAATCAACCCGAGTAGAACGGAATGGAATGGAATGGAATGGAATGGAATGGAATGGAATTCAAAGAAATGGAATGGAATGGAATGGAATGGAATGGAATGGAATCAACCCGAGTAGAACGGAATGGAATGGAATCTAATGGAATGGAATGGAATGGCATGGAATGGAATGGAATGGAATGAAATGGAATGGAATGGAATGGAATGGAATGGAATGGAATGGAATGGAATCGAATGGAATCGAATGGAATCGAATGGAATGGAGTGGAATTGAATGGAATCAACCAGAGTAGAACGGAATGGAATGGAACGGAACGGAATGGAACGGAACGGAAAGGAATGGAATGGAGTCAAATGGAATGGAATCGAATGTAATCGAATGGAACCGAATGGAATGGAATGGAAGGGAATGGAATGGAATGGAATGGAATGGAATGGAATCAACCCGAGTAGAACGGAACGGAATGGAATGGAATGGAATGGAATGGAATGGAATGGAATGGAATTCAATGGAATAGAATGGAATGGAAAGGAATGGAATGGAATGGAATGGAATGGAATGGAATCGAATGGAATCGAATGGAATCGAAAGGAATGGAATGGAATGGAATGGAATCAACCCGAGTAGAACGGAACGGAATGGAATGGAATGGAATGGAATGGAATGGAATGGAATGGAATGGAATTCAATGGAATAGAATGGAATGGAAAGGAATGGAATGGAATGGAATGGAATGGAATGGAATCGAATGGAATCGAATGGAATCGAATGGAATGGAATGGAGTAGAATGGAGTCAACCAGAGTAGAAAGGAATGGAATGGAATGGAATGGAATGGAATGGAATGGAATGGAATGGAATGGAATGGAATGCAATGAAATGGAAAGGAATGGAATGGAACAGAATGGAATGGACTGGAATGAAATGGAAAGGAATGGAATGGACTGGAATGGAATGGAATGGAATCAACCCGAGTAGAATGGAATGGATTGGAATGGAATGGAATGGAATCGAATGGAATCAAATGGAACCGAATGGAATGGAATGGAATGGAATGGAATGGAATAGAATGGAATGGAATGGAATGGAATCAACCAGAGTAGAAAGGAATGGATTGGAATGGAATGGAATATAATGTAATGGAATGGAATGGAATCGAATGGAATCGAATGGAATGGAATGGAATGGAATGGAATGGAATGGAATGGAATTCAATGGAATGGAATGGAATGGAATGGAATGGAATGGAATGGAATGGAATGGAATTCAATGGAATAGAATGGAATGGAATGGAATGGAATGGAATCAACCCGAGTAGAAAGGAATGGAATGGAATGGAATGGAATGGAATTGAATGGAATGGAATGGAATGGAATGGAATGGAATGGAATGCAATGAAATGGAATGGAATGGAACGGAATCGAATGGATTGGACTGGAATGAAATGGAATGGAATGGAATGGAATGGAATGGAATGGAATCAACCCGAGTAGAATGGAATGGATTGGAATGGAATGGAATGGAATCGAATGGAATGGAATGGAAAGGAATGGAATGGACGCGAGTAGAACGGAATGGAATGGAATGGAATGGAATGGAATGGAATGGAATGGAATGGAATGGAATGGAATGAACCCGAGTGGAACGGAATGGAATGGAATGGAATGGAATGGAATGGAATGGAATGGAATGGAATGGAATGGATTGGAATCAACCCGAGCAGAATGGAATGGATAGGAATGGAATGGAATGGAATGGAATGTAATTCAATAGAATAGAATGGAAGGGAATGGAAAGGAATGCAATGGAATGGAATGGAATGGAATCGAATGGAATCGAATGGAATCGAATAGAATGGAGTGGAATAGAAAGGAATCAACCCGAATAGAACGTAACTGAATGGAACGGAACGGAACGGAACGGAATGGAATGGAGTGAAATGGAATGGAATCCAATGGAATCGAATGGAACCGAATGGAATGGAATGGAAGGGAATGGAATGCAATGGAATGGAATGGAATGGAATGGAATCAACCCGAGTAGAATGGAAAGGACTGGAATGGAATGGAATGGAATGGAATGGAATCGAATGGAATGGAATGGAATGGAATGGAATGGAATGGAATTCAAAGGAATGGAATGGAATGGAATGGAATGGAATCAACCCGAGTAGAATAGAATGGAATGGAATGGAATGGAATGGAATGGAATTCAATGGAATAGAATGGAATGGAATGGAATGGAATGGAATGGAATGGAATGGAATGAACCCGAGTAGAAAGGAATGGAATGGAATGGAATGGAATGGAATGGAATGGAATGGAATGGAATGGAATGGAATGGAATCGAATGGAACGGAACGGAACGGAATGGAACGGAACGGAACGGAACTGAATGGAATGGAGTGAAATGGAATGGAATCGAATGGAATCGAATGGAACCGAATGGAATGGAAAGAAGGGAATGGAATGGAATTGAATGGAATGGAATGGAATGGAATCAACCCGAGTAGAATTGAATGGATTGGAATGGAATGGAATGGAATGGAATGGAATTCAATAGAATAGAATGGAATGGAATGGAATGGAATGGAATGGAATGGAATGGAATGGAATGGAATCGAATGGAATCGAATGGAATCGAATGGAATGGAGTGGAATAGAATGGAATCAATCCGAATAGAACGGAACGGAACGGAACGGAACGGAATGGAACGGAATGAAATGGAATGGAATCGAATAGAATCGAAAGGAACCGAATGGAATGGTATGGAAGGGAATGGAATGGAATGGAATGGAATGGAATCAACCCGAGTAGAATGGAATGGATTGGAATGGAATGGAATGGAATGGAATGGAATGGAATGGAATCGAATGGAATGGAATGGAATGGAATGGAATCGAATGGAATCGAATGGAATGGAATGGAATGGAATGGAATGGAATGGAATGGAATCAACCCGAGTAGAGCGAAATGGAATGGAATGGAATGGAATGGAATGGAATGGAATGGAATGGAATCAACCCGAGTAGAACGGAATGGAATGGAATGGAAAGGAATGGAATGGAATGGAATGGAATGGAATGGAATGGAATCGAATCGAATCGAATGGAATCGAATGGAATCGAATGGAATGGAATGGAATTGAATGGAATGCAATGGAATTCAATGGAATAGAATGGAATGGAATGAAATGGAATGGAATCAACCCGAGTAGAATGGAATGGATTGTAATGGAATGGAATGGAATGAAATGGAATGGAATCGAATGGAATGGAATGGAATGGAATGGAATGGAATGGAATGGAATGGAATGGAATGGAATGGAATGGAATCAACCCGAGTAGAACGGAATGGAATGGAATGGAATTTAATGGAAAGGAATGGAATGGAATGGAATGGAATTCAATGGAATGGAATGGAATGGAATGGAAGGGAATGGAATCAACCCGAGTAGAACGGAATGGAATGGAATGGAATGGAATGGAATGGAATGGAATGGAATGGAATGGAATGGAATGGAATGGAATGAACCCGAGTAGAACGGAATGGAATGGAATGGAATTGAATGGAATGGAATGGAATGGAATGGAATGGAATCGAATCGAATGGAATCGAATGGAATGGAATGGAATGGAATGGAATGGAATGGAATGGAATCGAATGGAATGGAAAGGAATGGAATGGAATCGAATGGAATGGAATGGAATGGAATGGAATGGAATCAACCCGAGTAGAATGGAATGGATTGGAATGGAATGGAATGGAATGGAATGGAATGGAATGGAATGGAATGGAAAGGAATGGAATGGACGCGAGTAGAACGGAATGGAATGGAATGGAATGGAATGGAATGGAATGTAATTCAATAGAATAGAATGGAAGGGAATGGAAAGGAATGCAATGGAATGGAATGGAATGGAATCGAATGGAATCGAATGGAATCGAATAGAATGGAGTGGAATAGAATGGAATCAACCCGAATAGAACGTAACTGAATGGAACGGAACGGAACGGAACGGAATGGAATGGAGTGAAATGGAATGGAATCAAATGGAATCGAATGGAACCGAATGGAATGGAATGGAAGGGAATGGAATGCAATGGAATGGAATGGAATGGAATGGAATGGAATCAACCCGAGTAGAATGGAAAGGACTGGAATGGAATGGAATGGAATGGAATGGAATCGAATGGAATCGAATGGAATGGAATGGAATGGAATGGAATTGAATGGAATGGAATGGAATGGAATGGAATCAACCCGAGTAGAATGGAATGTAATGGAATGGAATGGAATGGAATGGAATGGAATGGAAAGGAATGGAATGGAATGGAATGGAATGGAATTCAAAGGAATGGAATGGAATGGAATGGAATGGAATCAACCCGAGTAGAATGGAATGGAATGGAATGGAATGGAATGGAATGGAATTCAATGGAATAGAATGGAATGGAATGGAATGGAATGGAATGGAATGAACCCGAGTAGAACGGAATGGAATGGAATGGAATTGAATGGAATGGAATGGAATGGAATGGAATCGAATCGAATGGAATCGAATGGAATGGAATGGAATGGAATGGAATGGAATGGAATCGAATGGAACGGAACGGAACGGAATGGAATGGAACGGAACGGAACGGAATGGAATGGAGTGAAATGGAATGGAATCGAATGGAATCGAATGGAACCGAATGGAATGGAAAGAAGGGAATGGAATGGAATGGAATGGAATGGAATGGAATGGAATCAACCCGAGTAGAATTGAATGGATTGGAATGGAATGGAATGGAATGGAATGGAATTCAATAGAATAGAATGGAATGGAATGGAATGGAATGGAATGGAATGGAATGGAATGGAATCGAATGGAATCGAATGGAATCGAATGGAATGGAGTGGAATAGAATGGAATCAATCCGAATAGAACGGAACGGAACGGAACGGAATGGAACGGAGTGAAATGGAATGGAATCGAATAGAATCGAAAGGAACCGAATGGAATGGAATGGAAGGGAATGGAATGGAATGGAATGGAATGGAATGGAATGGAATGGAATGGAATGGAATCAACCCGAGTAGAATGGAATGGATTGGAATGGAATGGAATGGAATGGAATGGAATGGAATGGAATGGAATCGAATGGTATCGAATGGAATGGAATGGAATGGAATGGAATGGAATGGAATGGAATCAACCCGAGTAGAGCGGAATGGAATGGAATGGAATGGAATGGAATGGAATGGAATGGAATGGAATCAACCCGAGTAGAACGGAATGGAATGGAATGGAAAGGAATGGAATGGAATGGAATGGAATGGAATGGAATGGAATGGAATCGAATCGAATGGAATCGAATGGAATCGAATGGAATGGAATGGAATTGAATGGAATGCAATGGAATTCAATGGAATAGAATGGAATGGAATGAAATGGAATGGAATCAACCCGAGTAGAATGGAATGGATTGTAATGGAATGGAATGGAATGAAATGGAATGGAATCGACTGGAATGGAATGGAATGGAATGGAATGGAATGGAATGGAATGGAATGGAATCAACCCGAGTAGAACGGAATGGAATGGAATGGAATTTAATGGAAAGGAATGGAATGGAATGGAATGGAATTCAATGGAATGGAATGGAATGGAATGGAAGGGAATGGAATCAACCCGAGTAGAACGGAATGGAATGGAATGGAATGGAATGGAATGGAATGGAATGGAATGGAATGGAATGAACCCGAGTAGAACGGAATGGAATGGAATGGAATTGAATGGAATGGAATGGAATGGAATGGAATGGAATCGAATCGAATGGAATCGAATGGAATGGAATGGAATGGAATGGAATGGAATGGAATGGAATCGAATGGAATGGAAAGGAATGGAATGGAATCGAATGGAATGGAATGGAATGGAATGGAATGGAATGGAATGGAATGGAATGGAATGGAATGGAATGGAATCAACCCGAGTAGATTGGAATGGATTGGAATTGAATGAAATGGAATGGAATGGAATTCAATGGAAAAAATGAAATGGAATGGAATGGAATGGAATGGAATGGAATGGAATGGAATCGAATGGAATCGAATGGAATCGAATGGAATGGAGTGGAATAGAATGGAATTAACCCGAGTAGAATGGAATGGAATGGAATGGAACGGAACGGAATGGAACGGAACGGAACGGAACGGAATGGAATGGAGTGAAATGGAATGGAATCGAATGGAATCGAATGGAACCGAATGGAATGGAAAGAAGGGAATGGAATGGAATGGAATGGAATGGAATGGAATGGAATGGAATGGAATCAACCCGAGTAGAATTGAATGGATTGGAATGGAATGGAATGGAATGGAATGGAATTCAATAGAATAGAATGGAATGGAATGGAATGGAATGGAATGGAATGGAATGGAATCGAATGGAATCGAATGGAATCGAATGGAATGGAGTGGAATAGAATGGAATCAATCCGAATAGAACGGAACGGAACGGAACGGAACGGAATGGAACGGAGTGAAATGGAATGGAATCGAATACAATCGAAAGGAACCGAATGGAATGGAATGGAAGGGAATGGAATGGAATTGAATGGAATGGAATGGAATGGAATCAACCCGAGTAGAATGGAATGGATTTTAATGGAATGGAATGGAATGGAATGGAATGGAATGGAATCCAATGGAATAGAATGGAATGGAATGGAATGGAATGGAATGGAATGGAATCAACCCGAGTAGAGCGGAATGGAATGGAATGGAATGGAATGGAATGGAATGGAATGGAATGGAATCAACCCGAGTAGAACGGAATGGAATGGAATGGAAAGGAATGGAATGGAATGGAATGGAATGGAATGGAATCGAATCGAATGGAATCGAATGGAATCGAATGGAATGGAATGGAATTGAATGGAATGCAATGGAATTCAATGGAATAGAATGGAATGGAATGAAATGGAATGGAATCAACCGGAGTAGAATGGAATGGATTGTAATGGAATGGAATGGAATGAAATGGAATGGAATCGAATGGAATGGAATGGAATGGAATGGAATGGAATGGAATGGAATGGAATCAACCCGAGTAGAACGGAATGGAATGGAATGGAATTTAATGGAAAGGAATGGAATGGAATGGAGTGGAATTCAATAGAATGGAATGGAATGGAATGGAAGGGAATGGAATCAACCCGAGTAGAACGGAATGGAATGGAATGGAATGGAATGGAATGGAATGGAATGGAATGGAATGGAATTCATTGGAATAGAATGGAATGGAATGGAATGGAATGGAATGGAATGGAATGGAATGGAATGGAATGGAATGGAATGGAATGGAATGGAATCAACCCGAGTAGAATGGAATGGATTGGAATGGAATGGAATTCAATGGAATAGAATGAAATGGAATGCAATGGAATGGAATGGAATGGAATGGAATGGAATGGAATGGAATCAACCCGAGTAGAACGGAATGGAATGGAATGGAATGGAATGGAATGGAATTCAAAGAAATGGAATGGAATGGAATGGAATGGAATGGAATGGAATCAACCCGAGTAGAATGCAATGGAATGGAATGGAATGGAATGGAATGGCATGGAATGGAATGGAATGGAATGGAATCAACCCGAGTAGAACGGAATGGAATGGAATGGAATGGAATGGAATTCATAGAAATGGAATGGTATGGAATGGAATGGAAAGGAATCAACCCGAGTAGAACGGAATGGAATGGAATGGAATGGAATGGCATGGAATGGAATGGAATGGAATGAAATGGAATGGAATGGAATGGAATGGAATGGAATGGAATGGAATCGAATGGAATCGAATGGAATCGAATGGAATGGAGTGGAATTGAATGGAATCAACCAGAGTAGAACGGAATGGAATGGAACGGAACGGAATGGAACGGAACGGAAAGGAATGGAATGGAGTGAAATGGAATGGAATCGAATGGAATCGAATGGAACCGAATGGAATGGAATGGAAGGGAATGGAATGGAATCAACCCGAGTAGAAGGGAATGGAATGGAATGGAATGGAATGGAATGGAATTCAATGGAATGGAATGGAATGGAATTCAATGGAATAGGATGGAATGGAATGGAATGGAATGGAATGGAATGGAATGGAATGGAATGGAATCGAATGGAATCGAATGGAATCGAATGGAATGGAATGGAATAGAATGGAATCAACCAGAGTAGAAAGGAATGGAATGGAATGGAATGGAATGGAATGGAATGGAATCGAATGGAATCGAATGGAATCGAATGGAATGGAATGGAATAGAATGGAATCAACCAGAGTAGAAAGGAATGGAATGGAATGGAATGGAATGGAATGGAATGGAATGGAATGGAATGCAATGTAATGGAAAGGAATGGAATGGAATCGAATGGAATGGACTGGAATGAAATGGAAAGGAATGGAATGGACTGGAATGGAATGGAATGGAATCAACCCGAGTAGAATGGAATGGATTGGAATGGAATGGAATGGAATCGAATGGAATCAAATGGAACCGACTGGAATGGAATGGAAGGGAATGGAATGGAATGGAATGGAATGGAATGGAATGGAATGGAATGGAATGGAATCAACCCGAGTAGAAAGGAATGGATTGGAATGGAATGGAATTTAATGTAATGGAATGGAATGGAATCGAATGGAATCGAATGGAATGGAATGGAATGGAATGGAATGGAATGGAATGGAATGGAATGGAATGGAATGGAATGGAATGGAATGGAATGCAATGAAATGGAATGGAATGGAATGGAATCGAATGGATTGGACTGGAATGAAATGGAATGGAATGGAATGGAATGGAATGGAATGGAATGGAATGGAATGGAATGGAATGGAATGGAATCGAATGGAATGGAAAGGAATGGAATGGACGCGAGTAGAACGGAATGGAATGGAATGGAATGGAATGGAATGGAATGGAATGCAATGGAATGAACCCGAGTGGAACGGAATGGAATGGAATGGAATGGAATGGAATGGAATGGAATGGAATGGAATGGAATCAACCCGAGCAGAATGGAATGGATAGGAATGGAATGGAATGGAATGGAATGTAATTCAATAGAATAGAATGGAAGGGAATGGAAAGGAATGGAATGGAAAGGAATGGAATGGAATGGAATGGAATTCAATGCAATGGAACGGAATGGAATGGAATGGAATGGAATGGAATGGAATGGAATGGAATGGAGTGGAATGGAAGGGAATGGAATGGAATGGAATGGAATGGAATGGAATCAACAGGAGTAGAATGGAATGGATTGGAATGGAATGGAATGGAATGGAATCGAATGGAATGGAATGGAATCGAATGTAATGGAATGGAATGGAATGGACGCGAGTAGAACGGAATGGAATGGAATGGAAAGGAATGGAATGGAATGGAATGGAATGGAATGGAATGGATTGGAATGAACCCGAGTAGAACGCAATGGAATGGAATGGAATGCAATGGAATAGAATGGAATGGAATGGAATGGAATGGAATCAACCCGAGTAGAATGGAATGGATAGGAATGGAATGGAATGGAATGGAATGTAATGCAATAGAATGGAATGGAAGGGAATGGAAAGGAATGGAATGGAATGGAAAGGAATGGAATGGAATGGAATCGAATGGAATCGAATGGAATCGAATGGAATGGAGTGGAATAGAGTGGAATCAACCCGAATAGAACGGAACAGAACGAAACGGAACGGAACGGAACGGAATGGAATGGTGTGAAATGGAATGGAATCGAATGGAATCGAATGGAACCGAATGGAATGGAATGGAAGGGAATGGAATGGAACGGAATGGAATGGAATGGAATCAACCCGAGTAGAATGGAAAGGATTGGAATGGAATGGAATGGAATGGTATGGAATGGAATAAAATGGAATGGAATGGAATCGAATGGAATCGAATGGAATGGAATGGAATGGAATGGAATCAACCCGAGTAGAACGGAACGGAATGGAATGGAATGGAATGGAATGGAATGGAATGGAATGGAATTCAATGGAATAGAATGGAATGGAAAGGAATGGAATGGAATGGAATGGAATGGAATGGAATGGAATGGAATCGAATGGAATCGAATGGAATCGAATGGAATGGAATGGAATAGAATGGAATCAACCAGAGTAGAAAGGAATGGAATGGAATGGAATGGAATGGAATGGAATGGAATGGAATGGAATGGAATGGAATGGAATGCAATGAAATGGAAAGGAATGGAATGGAATCGAATGGAATGGACTGGAATGAAATTTAAAGGAATGGAATGGACTGGAATGGAATGGAATGGAATCAACCCGAGTAGAATGGAATGGATTGGAATGGAATGGAATGGAATCGAATGGAATCAAATGGAACCGAATGGAATGGAATGGAATGGAATGGAATGGAATGGAATGGAATGGAATGGAATTGAATGGAATTCAATGGAACGGAATGGAATGGAATGGAATGGAATCGAATCGAATGGAATGGAATGGAATGGAATGGAATCGAATGGAATCGAATGGAATGGAATGGAATGGAATGGAATCGAATGGAATCGAATGGAATGGAATGGAATGGAATCAACCCGAGTAGATTGGAATGGATTGGAATGGAATGGAATGGAATGGAATGGAATGGAATTCAATGGAAAAAATGAAATGGAATGGAATGGAATGGAATGGAATGGAATGGAATCGAATGGAATCGAATGGAATGGAATGGAATGCAATGGAATAAATGGAATCGAATGGAATGGAATGGAATGGAATGGAATCGAATGGAATCGAATGGAATGGAATGGAATGGAATGGAATGGAATGGAATGGAATGGAATGGAATGGAATGGAATTTAATGCAATGGAATGGAATGGAATGGAATGGAATTCAATGGAATGGAATGGAATGGAATGGAATGGAATGGAATGGAACGGAATGGAATCAACCCGAGTAGAACGGAATGGAATGGAATGGAATGGAATGGAATGGAATGGAATGGAATGGAATGGAATGGAATGGAATGGAATGGAATTCGATGGAATGGAATTCAATGGAATAGAATGGAATGGAATGGAATGGAATGGAATGGAATGAACCCGAGTAGAACGGAATGGAATGGAATGGAATTGAATGGAATGGAATGGAATGGAATGGAATGGAATCGAATGGAATCGAATGGAATGGAATGGAATGGAATGGAATGGAATGGAATCGAATGGAATGGAATGGAATGGAATCGAATGGAATCGAATGGAATGGAATGGAATGGAATGGAATGGAATGGAATGGAATGGAATGGAATCAACCCGAGTAGATTGGAATGGATTGGAATGGAATGGAATGGAATGGAATTCAATGGAAAAAAGGAAATGGAATGGAGTGGAATGGAATGGAATGGAATGGAATGGAATGGAATGGAATGGAATGGAATGGAATCGAATGGAATGGAATGGAATGGAATGGAATCGAATGGAATCGAATGGAATGGAATGGAATGGAATGGAATGGAATGGAGTGGAATGGAATGGAATGGAATGGAATCAACCCGAGTAGATTGGAATGGATTGGAATGGAATGGAATGGAATGGAATGGAATGGAATTCAATGGAAAAAATGAAATGGAATGGAATGGAATGGAATGGAATGGAATCGAATGGAATCGGATGGAATCGAATGGAATGGAGTGGAATAGAATGGAATCAAACCGAATAGAACGGAACGGAAAGGAACGGAACGGAACGGAATGGAATGGAATTGAGTGAAATGGAATGGAATCGAATGGAATCGAAAGGAACCGAATGGAATGGAATGGAAGGGAATGGAATGGAATGGAATGGAATGGAATGGAATCAACCCGAGTAGAATGGAATGGAATGGAATGGAATGGAATGGAATGGAATGGAATGGAATGGAATGGAATGGAATGGAATGGAATCAACCCGAGTAGAATGGAGTGGATTGGAATGGAATGGAATGGAATGGAATGGAATGGAATTCAATGGAATAGAATGAAAAGGAATGGAATGGAATTGAATGTAGTGGAATGGAATGGAATGGAATGGAATGGAATGGAATGGAATGGAATGGAATGGAATCAACCCGAGTAGAACGGAATGGAATGGAATGAATGGAATGGAATGGAATGGAATGGAATCGAATGGAATCGAATGGAATCGAATGGAATGGAACGGAATGGAATGGAATGGAATGGAATCGAATGGAATGGAATGGAATGGAATGGAATCGAATGGAATGGAATGGAATGGAATGGAATGGAATGGAATGGAATGGAATGGAATGGAATGGAATCAACCCGAGTAGAACGGAATGGACTGGAATGGAATGGAATGGAATGGAATGGAATGGAAGGGAATGGAATCAACCCGAGTAGAACGGAATGGAATGGAATGGAATGGAATGGAATGGCATGGAATGGAATGGAATGGAATGGAATCAACCCGAGTAGAACGGAATGGAATGGAATGGAATTCAAAGAAATGGAATGGAATGGAATGGAATGGAATGGAATCAACCCGAGTAGAACGGAATGGAATGGAATCTAATGGAATGGAATGGAATGGCATGGAATGGAATTGAATGGAATGAAATGGAATGGAATGGAATGGAATGGAATGGAATGGAATGGAATGGAATCGAATGGAATCGAATGGAATCGAATGGAATGGAGTGGAATTGAATGGAATCAACCAGAGTAGAACGGAATGGAATGGAACGGAACGGAATGGAACGGAACGGAAAGGAATGGAATGGAGTGAAATGGAATGGAATCGAATGGAATCGAATGGAACCGAATGGAATGGAATGGAAGGGAATGGAATGGAATGGAATGGAATGGAATGGAATGGAATGGAATCAACCCGAGTAGAAGGGAATGGAATGGAATGGAATGGAATGGAATGGAATGGAATGGAATGGAATGGAATGGAATGGAATGGAATGGAATGGAATGGAATGGAATCAACCCGAGTAGAATGGAAAGGATTGGAATGGAATGGAATGGAATGGTATGGAATGGAATAAAATGGAATGGAATGGAATCGAATGGAATCGAATGGAATGGAATGGAATGGAATGGAATCAACCCGAGTAGAACGGAACGGAATGGAATGGAATGGAATGGAATGGAATGGAATGGAATGGAATTCAATGGAATAGAATGGAATGGAAAGGAATGGAATGGAATGGAATGGAATGGAATGGAATCGAATGGAATCGAATGGAATCGAATGGAATGGAATGGAATAGAATGGAATCAACCAGAGTATAAAGGAATGGAATGGAATGGAATGGAATGGAATGGAATGGAATGGAATGGAATGGAATGGAATGCAATGAAATGGAAAGGAATGGAATCGAATCGAATGGAATGGACTGGAATGAAATTTAAAGGAATGGAATGGACTGGAATGGAATGGAATGGAATCAACACGAGTAGAATGGAATGGATTGGAATGGAATGGAATGGAATCGAATGGAATCAAATGGAACCGAATGGAATGCAATGGAATGGAATGGAATGGAATGGAATGGAATGGAATGGAATGGAATGGAATGGAATGGAATGGAATGGAATCAACCCGAGTAGAAAGGAATGGATTGGAATGGAATGGAATATAATGTAATGGAATGGAATGGAATCGAATGGAATCGAATGGAATGGAATGGAATGGAATGGGATGGAATTGAATGGAATGGAATGGAATCGAATGGAATGGAGTGGAATAGAATGTAATCAATCCGAATAGAACGGAACGGAACGGAACGGAATGGAACGGAGTGAAATGGAATGGAATCGAATACAATCGAAAGGAACCGAATGGAATGGAATGGAAGGGAATGGAATGGAATTGAATGGAATTGAATGGAATGGAATCAACCCGAGTAGAATGGAATGGATTGGAAAGGAATGGAATGGAATGGAATGCAATGGAATGGAATGGAATCGAATGGAATCGAATGGAATGGAATGGAATGGAATGGAATGGAAAGGAATGGAATCAACCCGAGTAGAACGGAATGGAATGGAATGGAATGGAATGGAATGGAATGGAATGGAATGGAATCAACACGAGTAGAACGGAATGGAATGGAATGGAAAGGAATGGAATGGAATGGAATGGAATGGAATGGAATGGAATGGAATGGAATCGAATCGAATGGAATCGAATGGAATCGAATGGAAAGGAATGGAATTGAATGGAATGCAATAGAATTCAATGGAATAGAATGGAATGGAATGAAATGGAATGGAATCAACCCGAGTAGAATGGAATGGATTGTAATGGAATGGAATGGAATGGAATGGAATGGAATCGAATGGAATAGAATGGAATGGAATGGAATGGAATGGAATGGAATGGAATGGAATGGAATCAAACCGAGTAGAACGGAATGGAATGGAATGGAATGGAATGGAATGGAATGGAATGGAATGGAATGGAATGGTATTCAATGGAATAGAATGGAATGGAATGGAATGGAATGGAATGAACCCGAGTAGAACGGAATGGAATGGAATGGAATTGAATGGAATGGAATGGAATGGAATGGAATGGAATGGAATGGAATGGAATGGAATGGAATCAACCCGAGTAGAATGGAATGGATTGGAATGGAATGGAATGGAATGGAATGGAATTCAATGGAATAGAATGAAATGGAATACAATGGAATGGAATGGAATGGAATGGAATGGAATGGAATGGAATGGAATCAACCCGAGTAGAATGGAATGGATTGGAATGGAATGGAATGGAATGGAATGGAATCAACCCGAGTAGAACGGAATGGAATGGAATGGAATGGAATGGAATTCAAAGAAATGGAATGGAAAGGAATGGAATGGAATGGAATGGAATGGAATCAACCCGAGTAGAATGCAATGGAATGGAATGGAATGGAATAGAATGGAATGGCATGGAATGGAATGGAATGGAATGGAATCAACCCGAGTAGAATGCAATGGAATGGAATGGAATGGAATGGAATTCAAAGAAATGGAATGGTATGGAATGGAATGGAATGGAATCAACCCGAGTAGAACGGAATGGAATGGAATGAAATGGAATGGAATGGAATGGAATGGAATGGAATGGAATGGAATGGAATCGAATGGAATCGAATGGAATCGAATGGAATGGAGTGGAATTGAATGGAATCAACCAGAGTAGAACGGAATGGAATGGAACGGAAAGGAATGGAATGGAGTGAAATGGAATGGAATCAACCCGAGTAGAATGGAATGGATTGGAATGGAATGGAGTGGAACGGAATGGAATGGAATGGAATGGAATGGAATGGAATCGAATGGAATCGAATGGAATGGAATGGAATGGAATGGAATCAACCCGAGTAGAAGGGAATGGAATGGAATGGAATGGAATGGAATGGAATGGAATGGAATGGAATGGAATGGAATGGAATGGAATGGAATGGAATTCAATGGAATAGGATGGAATGGAATGGAATGGAATGGAATGGAATGGAGTGGAATCGAATCGAATGGAATGGAATGGAATGGAATGGAATGGAATCAACCCGAGTAGAATGGAATGGAGTGGAATGGAATGGAATGGAATGGAATGGAATGGAATGGAATCGAATGGAATCGAATGGAATGGAATGGAATGGAATGGAATCAACACGAGTAGAAGGGAATGGAATGGAATGGAATGGAATGGAATGGAATGGAATGGAATGGAATGGAATGGAATGGAATGGAATGGAATCAACCCGAGTAGAATGCAATGGAATGGAATGGAATGGAATGGAATTCAAAGAAATGGAATGGTATGGAATGGAATGGAATGGAATCAACCCGAGTAGAACGGAATGGAATGGAATGAAATGGAATGGAATGGAATGGAATGGAATGGAATGGAATGGAATGGAATGGAATCGAATGGAATCGAATGGAATCGAATGGAATGGAGTGGAATTGAATGGAATCAACCAGAGTAGAAAGGAATGGAATGGAATGGAATGGAATGGAATGGAATGGAATGGAATGGAATGCAATGAAATGGAAAGGAATGGAATGGAATAGAATGGAATGGACTGGAATGAAATGGAAAGGAATGGAATGGACTGGAATGGAATGGAATGGAATCAACCCGAGTAGAATGGAATGGATTGGAATGGAATGGAATGGAATCGAATGGAATCAAATGGAACCGACTGGAATGGAATGGAATGGAATGGAATGGAATGGAATGGAATGGAATGGAATGGAATGGAATGGAATGGAATGGAATCAACCCGAGTAGAAAGGAATGGATTGGAATGGAATGGAATATAATGGAATGGAATGGAATGGAATCGAATGGAATCGAATGGAATGGAATGGAATGGAATGGAATGGAATGGAATGGAATGGAATTCAATGGAATGGAATGGAATGGAATGGAATGGAATCAACCCGAGTAGAACGGAATGGAATGGAATGGAATGGAATGGAATTGAATGGAATGGAATGGAATGGAGTGGAGTGGAATGGAGTGGAATGGAATGGAATGGAATGGAATGGAATGGAATTCAATGGAATAGAATGGAATGGAATGGAATGGAATGGAATCAACCCGAGTAGAAAGGAATGGAATGGAATGGAATGGAATGGAATTGAATGGAATGGAATGTAATGGAATGGAATGGAATGGAATGCAATGAAATGGAATGGAATGGAATGGAATCGAATGGATTGGACTGGAATGAAATGGAATGGAATGGAATGGAATGGAATGGAATGGAATGGAATGGAATGGAATGGAATGGAATCAACCCGAGTAGAATGGAATGGATTGGAATGGAATGGAATGGAATCGAATGGAATGGAATGGAATCGAATGGAATGGAAAGGAATGGAATGGACGCGAGTAGAACGGAATGGAATGGAATGGAATGGAATGGAATGGAATGGAATGAACCCGAGTGGAATCGGAATGGAATGGAATGGAATGGAATGGAATGGAATGGAATGGAATCAACCCGAGCAGAATGGAATGGATAGGAATGGAATGGAATGGAACGGAATGTAATTCAATAGAATAGAATGGAAGGGAATGGAAAGGAATGGAATGGAATGGAATGGAATGTAATGGAATGGAATTCAATGGAATGGAACGGAATGGAATGGAATGGAATGGAATGGAATGGAATGGAATGGAATGGAATGGAATGGAATGGAGTGGAATGGAAGGGAATGGAATGGAATGGAATGGAATGGAATGGAATGGAATGGAATCAACAGGAGTAGAATGGAATGGATTGGAATGGAATGGAATGGAATGGAATCGAATGGAATGGAATGGAATCGAATGGAATGGAATGGAATGGAATGGACGCGAGTAGAACGGAATGGAATGGAATGGAATGGAATGGAATGGAATGGAATGGAATGGAATGGAATGGAATGGAATGGATTGGAATGAACCTGAGTAGAACGCAATGGAATGGAATGGAATGCAATGGAATAGAATGGAATGGAATGGAATGGAATGGAATCAACCCGAGTAGAATGGAATGGATAGGAATGGAATGGAATGGAATGGAATGGAATGCAATAGAATGGAATGGAAGGGAATGGAAAGGAATGGAATGGAATGGAAAGGAATGCAATGGAATGGAATCGAATGGAATCGAATGGAATCGAATGGAATGGAGTGGAATAGAGTGGAATCAACCCGAATAGAACGGAACAGAACGAAACGGAACGGAACGGAACGGAATGGAATGGTGTGAAATGGAATGGAATCAAATGGAGTCGAATGGAACCGAATGGAATGGAATGGAAGGGAATGGAATGGAATGGAATGGAATGGAATGGAATGGAATGGAATCAACCCGAGTAGAACGGAATGGAATGGAATGGAATGCAATGGAATGGAATGGAATGGAATGGAATGCAATGGAATGGAATGGAATGGAATGGAATGGAATGCAATGGAATGGAATGGAATGGAATGGAATTCAATGGAATGGAATGGAATGGAATGGAATGGAATGGAATGGAATGGAATGGAATGGAATGGAATGGAATCAACCCGAGTAGAACGGAATGGAATGGAATGGAATGGAATGGAATGGAATGGAATGGAATGGAATTGAATGGAATTCAATGGAATGGAATGGAATGGAATGGAATGGAATGGAATGGAATGGAATCGAATGGAATGGAATGGAATGGAATGGAATCGAATGGAATCGAATGGAATGGAATGGAATGGAATGGAATGGAATGGAATGGAATGGAATGGAATCAACCCGAGTAGATTGGAATGGATTGGAATGGAATGGAATGAAATGGAATGGAATGGAATTCAATGGAAAAAATGAAATGGAATGGAATGGAATGGAATGGAATCGAATGGAATCGAATGGAATGGAATGGAATGGAATGGAATGGAATGGAATGGAATGGAATGGAATGGAATCGAATGGAATCGAATGGAATGGAATGGAATGGAATGGATTGGAATGGAAAGGAATCGAATGGAATCGAATGGAATGGAATGGAATGGAATGGAATGGAATGGAATGGAATGGAATTTAATGCAATGGAATGGAAAGGAATGGAATGGAATTCAATGGAATGGAATGGAATGGAATGGAATGGAATGGAATGGAATGGAATGGAATCAACCCGAGTAGAACGGAATGGAATGGAATGGAATGGAATGGAATGGAATGGAATGGAATGGAATGGAATGGAATTCAATGGAATGGAATTCAATGGAATAGAATGGAATGGAATGGAATGGAATGTAATGGAATGAACCGGAGTAGAACGGAATGGAATGGAATGGAATTGAAAGGAATGGAATGGAATGGAATGGAATGGAATCGAATGGAATGGAATGGAATGGAATGGAATGGAATGGAATGGAATGGAATGGAATGGAATGGAATCGAATGGAATCGAATGGAATGGAATGGAATGGAATGGAATGGAATGGAATGGAATTTAATGGAATCAACCCGAGTAGATTGGAATGGATTGGAATGGAATGGAATGGAATGGAATGGAATCGAATGGAATGGAATGGAATGGAATGGAATCGAATGGAATCGAATAGAATGGAATGGAATGGAATGGAATGGAATGGAATGGAATCAACCCGAGTAGAATGGAATGGATTGGAATGGAATGGAATGGAATCGAATGGAATGGAATGGAATCGAATGGAATGGAAAGGAATGGAATGGACGCGAGTAGAACGGAATGGAATGGAATGGAATGGAATGGAATGGAATGGAATGAACCCGAGTGGAATCGGAATGGAATGGAATGGAATGGAATGGAATGGAATGGAATGGAATCAACCCGAGCAGAATGGAATGGATAGGAATGGAATGGAATGGAACGGAATGTAATTCAATAGAATAGAATGGAAGGGAATGGAAAGGAATGGAATGGAATGGAATGGAATGTAATGGAATGGAATTCAATGGAATGGAACGGAATGGAATGGAATGGAATGGAATGGAATGGAATGGAATGGAATGGAATGGAATGGAATGGAGTGGAATGGAAGGGAATGGAATGGAATGGAATGGAATGGAATGGAATGGAATGGAATCAACAGGAGTAGAATGGAATGGATTGGAATGGAATGGAATGGAATGGAATCGAATGGAATGGAATGGAATCGAATGGAATGGAATGGAATGGAATGGACGCGAGTAGAACGGAATGGAATGGAATGGAATGGAATGGAATGGAATGGAATGGAATGGAATGGAATGGAATGGAATGGATTGGAATGAACCTGAGTAGAACGCAATGGAATGGAATGGAATGCAATGGAATAGAATGGAATGGAATGGAATGGAATGGAATCAACCCGAGTAGAATGGAATGGATAGGAATGGAATGGAATGGAATGGAATGGAATGCAATAGAATGGAATGGAAGGGAATGGAAAGGAATGGAATGGAATGGAAAGGAATGCAATGGAATGGAATCGAATGGAATCGAATGGAATCGAATGGAATGGAGTGGAATAGAGTGGAATCAACCCGAATAGAACGGAACAGAACGAAACGGAACGGAACGGAACGGAATGGAATGGTGTGAAATGGAATGGAATCAAATGGAGTCGAATGGAACCGAATGGAATGGAATGGAAGGGAATGGAATGGAATGGAATGGAATGGAATGGAATGGAATGGAATCAACCCGAGTAGAACGGAATGGAATGGAATGGAATGCAATGGAATGGAATGGAATGGAATGGAATGCAATGGAATGGAATGGAATGGAATGGAATGGAATGCAATGGAATGGAATGGAATGGAATGGAATTCAATGGAATGGAATGGAATGGAATGGAATGGAATGGAATGGAATGGAATGGAATGGAATGGAATGGAATCAACCCGAGTAGAACGGAATGGAATGGAATGGAATGGAATGGAATGGAATGGAATGGAATGGAATTGAATGGAATTCAATGGAATGGAATGGAATGGAATGGAATGGAATGGAATGGAATGGAATCGAATGGAATGGAATGGAATGGAATGGAATCGAATGGAATCGAATGGAATGGAATGGAATGGAATGGAATGGAATGGAATGGAATGGAATGGAATCAACCCGAGTAGATTGGAATGGATTGGAATGGAATGGAATGAAATGGAATGGAATGGAATTCAATGGAAAAAATGAAATGGAATGGAATGGAATGGAATGGAATCGAATGGAATCGAATGGAATGGAATGGAATGGAATGGAATGGAATGGAATGGAATGGAATGGAATGGAATCGAATGGAATCGAATGGAATGGAATGGAATGGAATGGATTGGAATGGAAAGGAATCGAATGGAATCGAATGGAATGGAATGGAATGGAATGGAATGGAATGGAATGGAATGGAATTTAATGCAATGGAATGGAAAGGAATGGAATGGAATTCAATGGAATGGAATGGAATGGAATGGAATGGAATGGAATGGAATGGAATGGAATCAACCCGAGTAGAACGGAATGGAATGGAATGGAATGGAATGGAATGGAATGGAATGGAATGGAATGGAATGGAATTCAATGGAATGGAATTCAATGGAATAGAATGGAATGGAATGGAATGGAATGTAATGGAATGAACCGGAGTAGAACGGAATGGAATGGAATGGAATTGAAAGGAATGGAATGGAATGGAATGGAATGGAATCGAATGGAATGGAATGGAATGGAATGGAATGGAATGGAATGGAATGGAATGGAATGGAATCGAATGGAATCGAATGGAATGGAATGGAATGGAATGGAATGGAATGGAATGGAATTTAATGGAATCAACCCGAGTAGATTGGAATGGATTGGAATGGAATGGAATGGAATGGAATGGAATCGAATGGAATGGAATGGAATGGAATGGAATCGAATGGAATCGAATAGAATGGAATGGAATGGAATGGAATGGAATGGAATGGAATGGAATGGAATGGAATCAACCCGAGTAGATTGGAATGGATTGGAATGGAATGAAATGGAATGGAATGGAATGGAATGGAATGGAATGGAATGGAATGGAATGGAATGGAATGGAATGGAATCAACCCGAGTAGAATGGAATGGATTGGAATGGAATGGAATGGAATCGAATGGAATGGAATGGAATCGAATGGAATGGAAAGGAATGGAATGGACGCGAGTAGAACGGAATGGAATGGAATGGAATGGAATGGAATGGAATGGAATGGAATGGAATGGAATGAACCCGAGTGGAACGGAATGGAATGGAATGGAATGGAATGGAATGGAATGGAATGGAATGGAATGGAATCAACCCGAGCAGAATGGAATGGATAGGAATGGAATGGAATGGAATGGAATGGAATTCAATAGAATAGAATGGAAGGGAATGGAAAGGAATGGAATGGAATGGAATGGAATGGAATGGAATGGAATTCAATGGAATGGAACGGAATGGAATGGAATGGAATGGAATGGAATGGAATGGAATGGAATGGAATGGAATGGAGTGGAATGGAAGGGAATGGAATGGAATGGAATGGAATGGAATGGAATGGAATCAACAGGAGTAGAATGGAATGGATTGGAATGGAATGGAATGGAATGGAATCGAATGGAATGGAATGGAATCGAATGGAATGGAATGGAATGGAATGGACGCGAGTAGAACGGAATGGAATGGAATGGAATGGAATGGAATGGAATGGAATGGAATGGAATGGATTGGAATGAACCTGAGTAGAACGCAATGGAATGGAATGGAATGCAATGGAATAGAATGGAATGGAATGGAATGGAATGGAATCAACCCGAGTAGAATGGAATGGATAGGAATGGAATGGAATGGAATGGAATGTAATGCAATAGAATGGAATGGAAGGGAATGGAAAGGAATGGAATGGAATGGAAAGGAATGGAATGGAATGGAATCGAATGGAATCGAATGGAATCGAATGGAATGGAGTGGAATAGAGTGGAATCAACCCGAATAGAACGGAACAGAACGAAACGGAACGGAACGGAACGGAATGGAATGGTGTGAAATGGAATGGAATCAAATGGAGTCGAATGGAACCGAATGGAATGGAATGGAATGGAATGGAATGGAATGGAATCAACCCGAGTAGAACGGAATGGAATGGAATGGAATGGAATGGAATGGAATGGAATGGAATGGAATGGAATGGAATGGAATGCAATGGAATGGAATGGAATGGAATGGAATGGAATGCAATGGAATGGAATGGAATGGAATGGAATTCAATGGAATGGAATGGAATGGAATGGAATGGAATGGAATGGAATGGAATGGAATGGAATCAACCCGAGTAGAACGGAATGGAATGGAATGGAATGGAATGGAATGGAATGGAATGGAATTGAATGGAATTCAAAGGAATGGAATGGAATGGAATGGAATGGAATGGAATGGAATGGAATGGAATCGAATGGAATGGAATGGAATGGAATGGAATCGAATGGAATCGAATGGAATGGAATGGAATGGAATGGAATGGAATGGAATGGAATGGAATGGATTGGAATGGAATCAACCCGAGTAGATTGGAATGGATTGGAATGGAATGGAATGAAATGGAATGGAATGGAATTCAATGGAAAAAATGAAATGGAATGGAATGGAATGGAATGGAATCGAATGGAATCGAATGGAATGGAATGGAATGGAATGGAATGGAATGGAATGGAATGGAATCGAATGGAATGGAATGGAATGGAATGGAATCGAATGGAATCGAATGGAATGGAATGGAATGGAATGGAATGGAATGGAATGGAATCGAATGGAATCGAATGGAATGGAATGGAATGGAATGGAATGGAATGGAATGGAATGGAATGGAATTTAATGCAATGGAATGGAAAGGAATGGAATGGAATTCAATGGAATGGAATGGAATGGAATGGAATGGAATGGAATGGAATGGAATCAACCCGAGTAGAACGGAATGGAATGGAATGGAATGGAATGGAATGGAATGGAATGGAATGGAATGGAATGGAATGGAATGGAATCCAATGGAATGGAATTCTATGGAATAGAATGGAATGGAATGGAATGGAATGAACCCGAGTAGAACGGAATGGAATGGAATGGAATTGAAAGGAATGGAATGGAATGGAATGGAATGGAATCGAATGGAATGGAATGGAATGGAATGGAATGGAATGGAATGGAATCGAATGGAATGGAATGGAATGGAATTCAATGGAAAAAATGAAATGGAATGGAATGGAATGGAATGGAATGGAATCGAATGGAATGGAATGGAATGCAATGGAATGGAATGGAATGGAATGGAATGGAATGGAATGGAATGGAATGGAATGGAATGGAATGCAATGGAATGGAATGGAACGGAATGGAATTCAATGGAATGGAATGGAATGGAATGGAATGGAATGGAATGGAATGGAATGGAATCAACCAGAGTAGAACGGAATGGAATGGAATGGAATGGAATGGAATGGAATGGAATGGAATGGAATGGAATTGAATGGAATTCAATGGAATGGAATGGAATGGAATGGAATGGAATGGAATGGAATCGAATGGAATGGAATGGAATGGAATGGAATCGAATGGAATCGAATGGAATGGAATGGAATGGAATGGAATGGAAAGGAATGGAATGGAATGGAATGGAATGGAATCAACCCGAGTAGATTGGAATGGATTGGAATGGAATGGAATGGAATGGAATGGAATGGAATGGAATTCAATGGAAAAAATGAAATGGAATGGAATGGAATGGAATGGAATGGAATGGAATCGAATTTAATCGAATGGAATGGAATGGAATGGAATGGAATGGAATGGAATCGAATGGAATGGAATGGAATGGAATGGAATCGAATGGAATGGAATGGAATGGAATGGAATGGAATGGAATGGAATGGAATGGAATGGAATGGAATTTAATGCAATGGAATGGAATGGAATGGAATGGAATGGAATGGATTGGAATGGAATGGAATGGAATGGAATGGAATGGAATGGAATTCAATGGAAAAAATGAAATGGAATGGAATGGAATGGAATGGAATGGAATGGAATCGAATTTAATCGAATGGAATGGAATGGAATGGAATGGAATGGAATGGAATCGAATGGAATGGAATGGAATGGAATGGAATCGAATGGAATGGAATGGAATGGAATGGAATGGAATGGAATGGAATGGAATGGAATGGAATGGAATGGAATGGAATGGAATTTAATGCAATGGAATGGAATGGAATGGAATGGAATTCAATGGAATGGAATGGAATCGAATGGAATGGAATGGAATGGAATGGAATCAACCCGAGTAGAACGGAATGGAATGGAATGGAATGGAATGGAATGGAATGGAATGGAATGGAATGGAATGGAATTCAGTGGAATGGAATTCAATGGAATAGAATGGAATGGAATGGAGTGGAATGGAATGGAATGAACCCGAGTAGAACGGAATGGAATGGAATGGAATGGAATGGAATGGAATCGAATGGAATCGAATGGAATGGAATGGAATGGAATGGAATGGAATGGAATGGAATGGAATCGAATGGAATGGAATTCAATGGAAAAAATGAAATGGAATGGAATGGAATGGAATGGAATGGAATGGAATCGAATGGAATGGAATGGAATGGAATCAATGGAATGGAATGGAATGGAATCGAATGGAATGAAATGGAATGGAATGGAATCGAAGGGAATCGAATAGAATGGAATGGAATGGAATGGAATGGAATGGAATGGAATGGAATCAACCCGAGTAGATTGGAATGGATTGGAATGGAATGGAATGGAATGGAATGGAGTTCAATGGAAAAAATGAAATGGAATGGAATGGAATGGAATGGAATGGAATGGAATGGAATGGAATTTAATGCAATGGAATGGAATGGAATGGAATGGAATTCAATGGAATGGAATGGATTGGAATGGAATGGAATGGAATGGAATGGAATGGAATCAAACCGAGTAGAACGGAATGGAATGGAATGGAATTTAATGGAAAGGAATGGAATGGAATGGAATGGAATTCAATTGAATGGAATGGAATGGAATGGAATGGAAGGGAATGGAATCAACCCGAGTAGAACGGAATGGAATGGAATGGAATGGAATGGAATGGAATGGAATGGAATTCAATGGAATAGAATGGAATGGAATGGAATGAAATGGAATGAACCCGAGTAGAACGGAATGGAATGGAATGGAATTGAATGGAATGGAATGGAATGGAATGGAATGGAATGGAATGGAATGGAATGGAATGGAATGGAATCAACCCGAGTAGAATGGAATGGATTGGAATGGAATGGAATGGAATGGAATGGAATTCAATGGAATAGAATGAAATGGAATGCAATGGAATGGAATGGAATGGAATGGAATGGAATGGAATGGAATGGAATCAACCCGAGTAGAATGGAATGGATTGGAATGGAATGGAATGGAATGGAATGGAATGGAATGGAATCAACCCGAGTAGAACGGAATGGAATGGAATGGAATGGAATGGAATTCAAAGAAATGGAATGGAATGGAATGGAATGGAATGGAATGGAATGGAATCAACCCGAGTAGAATGCAATGGAATGGAATGGAATGGAATAGAATGCAATGGCATGGAATGGAATGGAATGGAATGGAATCAACCCGAGTAGAACGGAATGGAATGGAGTGGAATGGAATGGAATTCAAAGAAATGGAATGGTATGGAATGGAATGGAATGGAATCAACCCGAGTAGAACGGAATGGAATGGAATGAAATGGAATGGAATGGAATGGAATGGAATGGAATGGAATCGAATGGAATCGAATGGAATCGAATGGAATGGAGTGGAATTGAATGGAATCAACCAGAGTAGAACGGAATGGAATGGAACGGAAAGGAATGGAACGGAACGGAAAGGAATGGAATGGAGTGAAATGGAATGGAATCGAATGGAACCGAATGGAATGGAATGGAAGGGAATGGAATGGAATGGAATGGAATGGAATGGAATGGAATGGAATGGAATGGAATGGAATCAACCCGAGTAGAATGGAATGGATTGGAATGGAATGGAGTGGAATGGAATGGAATGGAATGGAATGGAATGGAATGGAATGGAATGGAATCGAATGGAATTGAATGGAATGGAATGGAATGGAATGGAATCAACCCGAGTAGAAGGGAATGGAATGGAATGGAATGGAATGGAATTGAATGGAATGGAATGGAATTCAATGGAATAGGATGGAATGGAATGGAATGGAATGGAATGGAATGGAATGGAATCGAATCGAATGGAATCGAATGGAATCGAATGGAATGGAATGGAATAGAATGGAATCAACCAGAGTAGAAAGGAATGGAATGGAATGGAATGGAATGGAATGGAATGGAATGGAATGGAATGGAATGGAATGCAATGAAATGGAAAGGAATGGAATGGAATAGAATGGAATGGACTGGAATGAAATGGAAAGGAATGGAATGGACTGGAATGGAATGGAATGGAATCAACCCGAGTAGAATGGAATGGATTGGAATGGAATGGAATGGAATCGAATGGAATCAAATGGAACCGACTGGAATGGAATGGAATGGAATGGAAAGGAATGGAATGGAATGGAATGGAATGGAATGGAATGGAATGGAATCAACCCGAGTAGAAAGGAATGGATTGGAATGGAATGGTATATAATGTAATGGAATGGAATGGAATCGAATGGAATCGAATGGAATCGAATGGAATGGAATGGAATGGAATGGAATGGAATGGAATTCAATGGAATGGAATGGAATGGAATGGAATGGAATCAACCCGAGTAGAACTGAATGGAATGGAATGGAATGGAATGGAATGGAATGGAGTGGAGTGGAATGGAGTGGAATGGAATGGAATGGAATGGAATGGAATGGAATGGAATTCAATGGAATAGAATGGAATGGAATGGAATGGAATGGAATCAACCCGAGTAGAAAGGAATGGAATGGAATGGAATGGAATGGAATTGAATGGAATGGAATGGAATGGAATGGAATGGAATGGAATGCAATGAAATGGAATGGAATGGAATGGAATCGAATGGATTGGACTGGAATGAAATGGAATGGAATGGAACGGAATGGAATGGAATGGAATGGAATGGAATGGAATGGAATGGAATCAACCCGAGTAGAATGGAATGGAATGGAATGGAATGGAATGGAATGGAATGGAATGGAATGGAATCGAATGGAATGGAAAGGAATGGAATGGACGCGAGTAGAACGGAATGGAATGGAATGGAATGGAATGGAATGGAATGGAATGGAATGGAATGGAATGGAATGGAATGGAATGGAATGAACCCGAGTGGAACGGAATGGAATGGAATGGAATGGAATGGAATGGAATGGAATGGAATGGAATGGAATGGAATGGAATCAACCCGAGCAGAATGGAATGGATAGGAATGGAATGGAATGGAATGGAATGCAATTCAATAGAATAGAATGGAAGGGAATGGAAAGGAATGGAATGGAATGGAATGGAATGGAATGGAATGGAATGGAATGGAATGGAATTCAATGGAATGGAACGGAATTCAATGGAATGGAATGGAATGGAATGGAATGGAATGGAATGGAATGGAATGGAGTGGAATGGAAGGGAATGGAATGGAATGGAATGGAACGGAATGGAATGGAATGGAATCAAAAGGAGTAGAATGGAATGGATTGGAATGGAATGGAATGGAATTGAATCAACAGGAGTAGAATGGAATGGATTGGAATGGAATGGAATGGAATGGAATCGAATGGAATGGAATGGAATCGAATGGAATGGAATGGAATGGAATGGACGCGAGTAGAACGGAATGGAATGGAATGGAATGGAATGGAATGGAATGGAATGGATTGGAATGAACCTGAGTAGAACGCAATGGAATGGAATGGAATGCAATGGAATAGAATGGAATGGAATGGAATGGAATGGAATCAACCCGAGTAGAATGGAATGGATAGGAATGGAATGGAATGGAATGGAATGGAATGGAATGCAATAGAATGGAATGGAAGGGAATGGAAAGGAATGGAATGGAATGGAAAGGAATGGAATGGAATGGCATCGAATGGAATCGAATGGAATCGAATGGAATGGAGTGGAATAGAGTGGAATCAACCCGAATAGAACGGAACAGAACGAAACGGAACGGAACGGAACGGAATGGAATGGTGTGAAATGGAATGGAATCAAATGGAGTCGAATGGAACCGAATGGAATGGAATGGAAGGGAATGGAATGGAATGGAATGGAATGGAATGGAATGGAATGGAATGGAATGGAATGGAATCGAATGGAATCGAATGGAATGGAATGGAATGGAATGGAATGGAATGGAATCAACCCGAGTAGAACGGAATGGAATGGAATGGAATGGAATGGAATGGAATGGAATGGAATGGAATGGAATGGAATGGAATGGAATCGAATGGAATCGAATGGAATGGAATGGAATGGAATGGAATGGAATGGAATCAACCCGAGTAGAACGGAATGGAATGGAATGGAATGGAATGGAATGGAATGGAATGGAATGGAATGGAATGGAATGGAATTCCATGGAATGGAATTCAATGGAATAGAATGGAATGGAATGGAATGGAATGGAATGGAATGAACCCGAGTAGAACGGAATGGAATGGAATGGAATTGAAAGGAATGGAATGGAATGGAATGCAATGGAATCGAATGGAATGGAATGGAATGGAATGGAATGGAATTGAATGGAATCGAATGGAATGGAATGGAATGGAATGGAATGGAATGGAATGGAATGGAATGGAATGGAATGGAATGCAATGGAATGGAATGGAATGGAATGGAATGGAATGGAATGGAATGGAATGCAATGGAATGGAATGGAATGGAATGGAATTCAATGGAATGGAATGGAATGGAATGGAATGGAATGGAATGGAATGGAATGGAATCAACCCGAGTAGAACGGAATGGAATGGAATGGAATGGAATGGAATGGAATGGAATTGAATGGAATTCAAAGGAATGGAATGGAATGGAATGGAATGGAATGGAATGGAATCGAATGGAATGGAATGGAATGGAATGGAATCGAATGGAATCGAATGGAATGGAATGGAATGGAATGGAATGGAATGGAATGGAATGGAATGGAATGGAATGGAATCAACCCGAGTAGATTGGAATGGATTGGAATGGAATGGAATGAAATGGAATGGAATGGAATTCAATGGAAAAAATGAAATGGAATGGAATGGAATGGAATGGAATCGAATGGAATCGAATGGAATGGAATGGAATGGAATGGAATGGAATGGAATGGAATCGAATGGAATGGAATGGAATGGAATGGAATCGAATGGAATGGAATGGAATGGAATGGAATGGAATGGAATGGAATGGAATCGAATGGAATCGAATGGAATGGAATGGAATGGAATGGAATGGAATGGAATGGAATGGAATGGAATTTAATGCAATGGAATGGAAAGGAATGGAATGGAATTCAATGGAATGGAATGGAATGGAATGGAATGGAATGGAATGGAATGGAATGGAATCAACCCGAGTAGAACGGAATGGAATGGAATGGAATGGAATGGAATGGAATGGAATGGAATGGAATTCAATGGAATGGAATTCAATGGAATAGAATGGAATGGAATGGAATGGAATGGAATGGAATGAACCCGAGTAGAACGGAATTGAATGGAATGGAATTGAAAGGAATGGAATGGAATGGAATGGAATGGAATCGAATGGAATGGAATGGAATGGAATGGAATGGAATGGAATGGAATGGAATTCAATGGAATAGAATGGAATGGAATGGAATGAAATGGAATGAACCCGAGTAGAACGGAATGGAATGGAATGGAATTGAATGGAATGGAATGGAATGGAATGGAATGGAATGGAATGGAATGGAATGGAATGGAATGGAATCAACCCGAGTAGAATGGAATGGATTGGAATGGAATGGAATGGAATGGAATGGAATTCAATGGAATAGAATGAAATGGAATGCAATGGAATGGAATGGAATGGAATGGAATGGAATGGAATGGAATGGAATCAACCCGAGTAGAATGGAATGGATTGGAATGGAATGGAATGGAATGGAATGGAATGGAATGGAATCAACCCGAGTAGAACGGAATGGAATGGAATGGAATGGAATGGAATTCAAAGAAATGGAATGGAATGGAATGGAATGGAATGGAATGGAATGGAATCAACCCGAGTAGAATGCAATGGAATGGAATGGAATGGAATAGAATGCAATGGCATGGAATGGAATGGAATGGAATGGAATCAACCCGAGTAGAACGGAATGGAATGGAGTGGAATGGAATGGAATTCAAAGAAATGGAATGGTATGGAATGGAATGGAATGGAATCAACCCGAGTAGAACGGAATGGAATGGAATGAAATGGAATGGAATGGAATGGAATGGAATGGAATGGAATCGAATGGAATCGAATGGAATCGAATGGAATGGAGTGGAATTGAATGGAATCAACCAGAGTAGAACGGAATGGAATGGAACGGAAAGGAATGGAACGGAACGGAAAGGAATGGAATGGAGTGAAATGGAATGGAATCGAATGGAACCGAATGGAATGGAATGGAAGGGAATGGAATGGAATGGAATGGAATGGAATGGAATGGAATGGAATGGAATGGAATGGAATCAACCCGAGTAGAATGGAATGGATTGGAATGGAATGGAGTGGAATGGAATGGAATGGAATGGAATGGAATGGAATGGAATGGAATGGAATCGAATGGAATTGAATGGAATGGAATGGAATGGAATGGAATCAACCCGAGTAGAAGGGAATGGAATGGAATGGAATGGAATGGAATTGAATGGAATGGAATGGAATTCAATGGAATAGGATGGAATGGAATGGAATGGAATGGAATGGAATGGAATGGAATCGAATCGAATGGAATCGAATGGAATCGAATGGAATGGAATGGAATAGAATGGAATCAACCAGAGTAGAAAGGAATGGAATGGAATGGAATGGAATGGAATGGAATGGAATGGAATGGAATGGAATGGAATGCAATGAAATGGAAAGGAATGGAATGGAATAGAATGGAATGGACTGGAATGAAATGGAAAGGAATGGAATGGACTGGAATGGAATGGAATGGAATCAACCCGAGTAGAATGGAATGGATTGGAATGGAATGGAATGGAATCGAATGGAATCAAATGGAACCGACTGGAATGGAATGGAATGGAATGGAAAGGAATGGAATGGAATGGAATGGAATGGAATGGAATGGAATGGAATCAACCCGAGTAGAAAGGAATGGATTGGAATGGAATGGTATATAATGTAATGGAATGGAATGGAATCGAATGGAATCGAATGGAATCGAATGGAATGGAATGGAATGGAATGGAATGGAATGGAATTCAATGGAATGGAATGGAATGGAATGGAATGGAATCAACCCGAGTAGAACTGAATGGAATGGAATGGAATGGAATGGAATGGAATGGAGTGGAGTGGAATGGAGTGGAATGGAATGGAATGGAATGGAATGGAATGGAATGGAATTCAATGGAATAGAATGGAATGGAATGGAATGGAATGGAATCAACCCGAGTAGAAAGGAATGGAATGGAATGGAATGGAATGGAATTGAATGGAATGGAATGGAATGGAATGGAATGGAATGGAATGCAATGAAATGGAATGGAATGGAATGGAATCGAATGGATTGGACTGGAATGAAATGGAATGGAATGGAACGGAATGGAATGGAATGGAATGGAATGGAATGGAATGGAATGGAATCAACCCGAGTAGAATGGAATGGAATGGAATGGAATGGAATGGAATGGAATGGAATGGAATGGAATCGAATGGAATGGAAAGGAATGGAATGGACGCGAGTAGAACGGAATGGAATGGAATGGAATGGAATGGAATGGAATGGAATGGAATGGAATGGAATGGAATGGAATGGAATGGAATGAACCCGAGTGGAACGGAATGGAATGGAATGGAATGGAATGGAATGGAATGGAATGGAATGGAATGGAATGGAATGGAATCAACCCGAGCAGAATGGAATGGATAGGAATGGAATGGAATGGAATGGAATGCAATTCAATAGAATAGAATGGAAGGGAATGGAAAGGAATGGAATGGAATGGAATGGAATGGAATGGAATGGAATGGAATGGAATGGAATTCAATGGAATGGAACGGAATTCAATGGAATGGAATGGAATGGAATGGAATGGAATGGAATGGAATGGAATGGAGTGGAATGGAAGGGAATGGAATGGAATGGAATGGAACGGAATGGAATGGAATGGAATCAAAAGGAGTAGAATGGAATGGATTGGAATGGAATGGAATGGAATTGAATCAACAGGAGTAGAATGGAATGGATTGGAATGGAATGGAATGGAATGGAATCGAATGGAATGGAATGGAATCGAATGGAATGGAATGGAATGGAATGGACGCGAGTAGAACGGAATGGAATGGAATGGAATGGAATGGAATGGAATGGAATGGATTGGAATGAACCTGAGTAGAACGCAATGGAATGGAATGGAATGCAATGGAATAGAATGGAATGGAATGGAATGGAATGGAATCAACCCGAGTAGAATGGAATGGATAGGAATGGAATGGAATGGAATGGAATGGAATGGAATGCAATAGAATGGAATGGAAGGGAATGGAAAGGAATGGAATGGAATGGAAAGGAATGGAATGGAATGGCATCGAATGGAATCGAATGGAATCGAATGGAATGGAGTGGAATAGAGTGGAATCAACCCGAATAGAACGGAACAGAACGAAACGGAACGGAACGGAACGGAATGGAATGGTGTGAAATGGAATGGAATCAAATGGAGTCGAATGGAACCGAATGGAATGGAATGGAAGGGAATGGAATGGAATGGAATGGAATGGAATGGAATGGAATGGAATGGAATGGAATGGAATCGAATGGAATCGAATGGAATGGAATGGAATGGAATGGAATGGAATGGAATCAACCCGAGTAGAACGGAATGGAATGGAATGGAATGGAATGGAATGGAATGGAATGGAATGGAATGGAATGGAATGGAATGGAATCGAATGGAATCGAATGGAATGGAATGGAATGGAATGGAATGGAATGGAATCAACCCGAGTAGAACGGAATGGAATGGAATGGAATGGAATGGAATGGAATGGAATGGAATGGAATGGAATGGAATGGAATTCCATGGAATGGAATTCAATGGAATAGAATGGAATGGAATGGAATGGAATGGAATGGAATGAACCCGAGTAGAACGGAATGGAATGGAATGGAATTGAAAGGAATGGAATGGAATGGAATGCAATGGAATCGAATGGAATGGAATGGAATGGAATGGAATGGAATTGAATGGAATCGAATGGAATGGAATGGAATGGAATGGAATGGAATGGAATGGAATGGAATGGAATGGAATGGAATGCAATGGAATGGAATGGAATGGAATGGAATGGAATGGAATGGAATGGAATGCAATGGAATGGAATGGAATGGAATGGAATTCAATGGAATGGAATGGAATGGAATGGAATGGAATGGAATGGAATGGAATGGAATCAACCCGAGTAGAACGGAATGGAATGGAATGGAATGGAATGGAATGGAATGGAATTGAATGGAATTCAAAGGAATGGAATGGAATGGAATGGAATGGAATGGAATGGAATCGAATGGAATGGAATGGAATGGAATGGAATCGAATGGAATCGAATGGAATGGAATGGAATGGAATGGAATGGAATGGAATGGAATGGAATGGAATGGAATGGAATCAACCCGAGTAGATTGGAATGGATTGGAATGGAATGGAATGAAATGGAATGGAATGGAATTCAATGGAAAAAATGAAATGGAATGGAATGGAATGGAATGGAATCGAATGGAATCGAATGGAATGGAATGGAATGGAATGGAATGGAATGGAATGGAATCGAATGGAATGGAATGGAATGGAATGGAATCGAATGGAATGGAATGGAATGGAATGGAATGGAATGGAATGGAATGGAATCGAATGGAATCGAATGGAATGGAATGGAATGGAATGGAATGGAATGGAATGGAATGGAATGGAATTTAATGCAATGGAATGGAAAGGAATGGAATGGAATTCAATGGAATGGAATGGAATGGAATGGAATGGAATGGAATGGAATGGAATGGAATCAACCCGAGTAGAACGGAATGGAATGGAATGGAATGGAATGGAATGGAATGGAATGGAATGGAATTCAATGGAATGGAATTCAATGGAATAGAATGGAATGGAATGGAATGGAATGGAATGGAATGAACCCGAGTAGAACGGAATTGAATGGAATGGAATTGAAAGGAATGGAATGGAATGGAATGGAATGGAATCGAATGGAATGGAATGGAATGGAATGGAATGGAATGGAATGGAATCGAATGGAATGGAATGGAATGGAATGGAATGGAATGGAATCGAATGGAATGGAATGCAATGGAATGGAATCGAATGGAATCGAATGGAATGGAATGGAATGGAATGGAATGGAATGGAATGGAATGGAATGGAATCAACCCGAGTAGATTGGAATGGATTGGAATGGAATGGAATGGAATGGAATGGAATGGAATTCAATGGAAAAAATGAAATGGAATGGAATGGAATGGAATGGAATGGAATGGAATGGAATGGAATGGAATGCAATGGAATGGAATGGAATGGAATGGAATGGAATGGAATGGAATGGAATGGAATGGAATGCAATGGAATGGAATGGAATGGAATGGAATTCAATGGAATGGAATGGAATGGAATGGAATGGAATGGAATGGAATGGAATGGAATCAACCAGAGTAGAACGGAATGGAATGGAATGGAATGGAATGGAATGGAATGGAATGGAATGGAATGGAATGGAATTGAATGGAATTCAATGGAATGGAATGGAATGGAATGGAATGGAATGGAATCGAATGGAATGGAATGGAATGGAATGGAATCGAATGGAATCGAATGGAAAGGAATGGAATGGAATGGAATGGAAAGGAATGGAATGGAATGGAATGGAATGGAATCAACCCGAGTAGATTGGAATGGATTGGAATGGAATGGAATGGAATGGAATGGAATGGAATTCAATGGAAAAAATGAAATGGAATGGAATGGAATGGAATGGAATGGAATCGAATTTAATCGAATGGAATGGAATGGAATGGAATGGAATGGAATGGAATGGAATGGAATGGAATGGAATGGAATGGAATCGAATGGAATCGAATGGAATGGAATGGAATGGAATGGAATGGAATGGAATGGAATCGAATGGAATAGAATTCAATGGAAAAAATGAAATGGAATGGAATGGAATGGAATGGAATGGAATGGAATCGAATGGAATGGAATGCAATGGAATGGAATGGAATGGAATGGAATGGAATGGAATGGAATCGAATGGAATGGAATGGAATGGAATGGAATCGAGGGGAATCGAATGGAATGGAATGGAATGGAATGGAATGGAATGGAATGGAATGGAATGGAATCAACCCGAGTAGATTGGAATGGATTGGAATGGAATGGAATGGAATGGAATGGAATTCAATGGAAAAAATGAAATGGAATGGAATGGAATGGAATGGAATGGAATGGAATGGAATGGAATTTAATGCAATGGAATGGAATGGAATGGAATGGAATTCAATGGAATGGAATGGAATGGAATGGAATGGAATGGAATGGAATGGAATGGAATCAAACCGAGTAGAACGGAATGGAATGGAATGGAATTTAATGGAAAGGAATGGAATGGAATGGAATGGAATTCAATGGAATGGAATGGAATGGAATGGAATGGAAGGGAATGGAATCAACCCGAGTAGAACGGAATGGAATGGAATGGAATGGAATGGAATGGAATGGAATGGAATTCAATGGAATAGAATGGAATGGAATGGAATGGAATGGAATGAACCCGAGTAGAACGGAATGGAATGGAATGGAATTGAATGGAATGGAATGGAATGGAATGGAATGGAATGGAATGGAATGGAATGGAATCAACCCGAGTAGAATGGAATGGATTGGAATGGAATGGAATGGAATGGAATGGAATTCAATGGAATAGAATGAAATGGAATGCAATGGAATGGAATGGAATGGAATGGAATGGAATGGAATGGAATCAACCCGAGTAGAATGGAATGGATTGGAATGGAATGGAATGGAATGGAATGGAATGGAATGGAATCAACCCGAGTAGAACGGAATGGAATGGAATGGAATGGAATGGAATTCAAAGAAATGGAATGGAATGGAATGGAATGGAATGGAATGGAATGGAATCAACCCGAGTAGAATGCAATGGAATGGAATGGAATGGAATAGAATGGAATGGCATGGAATGGAATGGAATGGAATGGAATCAACCCGAGTAGAACGGAATGGAATGGAGTGGAATGGAATGGAATTCAAAGAAATGGAATGGTATGGAATGGAATGGAATGGAATCAACCCGAGTAGAACGGAATGGAATGGAATGAAATGGAATGGAATGGAATGGAATGGAATGGAATGGAATCGAATGGAATCGAATGGAATCGAATGGAATCGAATGGAATGGAGTGGAATTGAATGGAATCAACCAGAGTAGAACGGAATGGAATGGAACGGAACGGAATGGAACGGAACGGAAAGGAATGGAATGGAGTGAAATGGAATGGAATCGAATGGAACCGAAAGGAATGGAATGGAAGGGAATGGAATGGAATGGAATGGAATGGAATCAACCCGAGTAGAATGGAATGGATTGGAATGGAATGGAGTGGAATGGAATGGAATGGAATGGAATGGAATGGAATGGAATGGAATGGAATCGAATGGAATCGAATGGAATGGAATGGAATGGAATGGAATCAACCCGAGTAGAAGGGAATGGAATGGAATGGAATGGAATGGAATGGAATGGAATGGAATGGAATTCAATGGAATAGGATGGAATGGAATGGAATGGAATGGACTGGAATGGAATGGAATGGAATCAACCCGAGTAGAATGGAATGGATTGGAATGGAATGGAATGGAATCGAATGGAATCAAATGGAACCGACTGGAATGGAATGGAATGGAATGGAATGGAATGGAATGGAATGGAATGGAATGGAATGGAATGGAATCAACCCGAGTAGAAAGGAATGGATTGGAATGGAATGGTATATAATGTAATGGAATGGAATGGAATCGAATGGAATCGAATGGAATCGAATGGAATGGAATGGAATGGAATGGAATGGATTGGAATTCAATGGAATGGAATGGAATGGAATGGAATGGAATCAACCCGAGTAGAACTGAATGGAATGGAATGGAATGGAATGGAATGGAATGGAATGGAATGGAGTGGAGTGGAATGGAGTGGAATGGAATGGAATGGAATGGAATGGAATGGAATGGAATTCAATGGAATAGAATGGAATGGAATGGAATGGAATGGAATCAACCCGAGTAGAAAGGAATGGAATGGAATGGAATGGAATGGAATGGAATGGAATGGAATGGAATGGAATGGAATGGAATGGAATGGAATGGAATGCAATGAAATGGAATGGAATGGAATGGAATTGAATGGATTGGACTGGAATGAAATGGAATGGAATGGAATGGAATGGAATGGAATGGAATGGAATGGAATGGAATGGAATGGAATGGAATGGAATCAACCCGAGTAGAATGGAATGGATTGGAATGGAATGGAATGGAATGGAATGGAATGGAATGGAATGGAATCGAATGGAATGGAAAGGAATGGAATGGACGCGAGTAGAACGGAATGGAATGGAATGGAATGGAATGGAATGGAATGGAATGGAATGGAATGGAATGGAATGGAATGGAATGAACCCGAGTGGAACGGAATGGAATGGAATGGAATGGAATGGAATGGAATGGAATGGAATGGAATGGAATGGAATGGAATCAACCCGAGCAGAATGGAATGGATAGGAATGGAATGGAATGGAATGGAATGTAATTCAATAGAATAGAATGGAAGGGAATGGAAAGGAATGGAATGGAATGGAATGGAATGGAATGGAATGGAATGGAATTCAATGGAATGGAACGGAATGGAATGGAATGGAATGGAATGGAATGGAATGGAATGGAATGGAATGGAGTGGAATGGAAGGGAATGGAATGGAATGGAATGGAATGGAATGGAATGGAATGGAATCAACAGGAGTAGAATGGAATGGATTGGAATGGAATGGAATGGAATGGAATGGAATGGAATGGAATGGAATCGAATGGAATGGAATGGAATGGAATGGACGCGAGTAGAACGGAATGGAATGGAATGGAATGGAATGGAATGGAATGGAATGGATTGGAATGAACCTGAGTAGAACGCAATGGAATGGAATGGAATGCAATGGAATAGAATGGAATGGAATGGAATGGAATGGAATCAACCCGAGTAGAATGGAATGGATAGGAATGGAATGGAATGGAATGGAATGGAATGCAATAGAATGGAATGGAAGGGAATGGAAAGGAATGGAATGGAATGGAAAGGAATGGAATGGAATGGAATCGAATGGAATCGAATGGAATCGAATGGAATGGAGTGGAATAGAGTGGAATCAACCCGAATAGAACGGAACAGAACGAAACGGAACGGAACGGAACGGAATGGAATGGTGTGAAATGGAATGGAATCAAATGGAGTCGAATGGAACCGAATGGAATGGAATGGAAGGGAATGGAATGGAATGGAATGGAATGGAATGGAATGGAATGGAATGGAATCAACCCGAGTAGAACGGAATGGAATGGAATGGAATTTAATGGAATGGAATGGAATGGAATGGAATGCAATGGAATGGAATGGAATGGAATGGAATGGAATGGAATGGAATGCAATGGAATGGAATGGAATGGAATGGAATTCAATGGAATGGAATGGAATGGAATGGAATGGAATGGAATGGAAAGGAATGGAATCAACCCGAGTAGAACGGAATGGAATGGAATGGAATGGAATGGAATGGAATGGAATGGAATGGAATGGAATGGAATGGAATGGAATCGAATGGAATGGAATGGAATGGAATGGAATCGAATGGAATGGAATGGAATGGAATGGAATGGAATGGAATGGAATGGAATCAACCCGAGTAGATTGGAATGGATTGGAATGGAATGGAATGAAATGGAATGGAATGGAATTCAATGGAAAAAATGAAATGGAATGGAATGGAATGGAATGGAATCGAATGGAATCGAATGGAATGGAAAGGAATGGAATGGAATGGAATGGAATGGAATGGAATGGAATGGAATGGAATGGAATGGAATGGAATGGAATGGAATCGAATGGAATCGAATGGAATGGAATGGAATGGAATGGAATGGAATGGAATGGAATGGAATGGAATTTAATGCAATGGAATGGAAAGGAATGGAATGGAATTCAATGGAATGGAATGGAATGGAATGGAATGGAATGGAATGGAATGGAATGGAATCAACCCGAGTAGAACGGAATGGAATGGAATGGAATGGAATGGAATGGAATGGAATGGAATGGAATGGAATGGAATGGAATGGAATGGAATTCCATGGAATGGAATTCAATGGAATAGAATGGAATGGAATGGAATGGAATGGAATGGAATGAACCCGAGTAGAACGGAATGGAATGGAATGGAATTGAAAGGAATGGAATGGAATGGAATGGAATGGAATCGAATGGAATGGAATGGAATGGAATGGAATGGAATGGAATGGAATCGAATGGAATGGAATTGAATGGAATGGAATCGAATGGAATCGAATGGAATGGAATGGAATGGAATGGAATGGAATGGAATGGAATGGAATGGAATCAACCCGAGTAGATTGGAATGGATTGGAATGGAATGGAATGGAATGGAATTCAATGGAATTCAATGGAAAAAATGAAATGGAATGGAATGGAATGGAATGGGATCGAATGGAATGGAATGGAATGCAATGGAATGGAATGGAATGGAATGGAATGGAATCAACCCGAGTAGATTGGAATGGATTGGAATGGAATGGAATGGAATGGAATGGAATGGAATTCAATGGAAAAAATGAAATGGAATGGAATGGAATGGAATGGAATGGAATGGAATGGAATCGAATTTAATCGAATGGAATGGAATGGAAAGGAATGGAATGGACGCGAGTAGAACGGAATGGAATGGAATGGAATGGAATGGAATGGAATGGAATGGAATGGAATGGAATGAACCCGAGTGGAACGGAATGGAATGGAATGGAATGGAATGGAATGGAATGGAATGGAATGGAATGGATTGGAATCAACCCGAGCAGAATGGAATGGATAGGAATGGAATGGAATGGAATGGAATGGAATTCAATAGAATAGAATGGAAGGGAATGGAAAGGAATGCAATGGAATGGAATGGAATGGAATCGAATGGAATCGAATGGAATCGAATAGAATGGAGTGGAATAGAATGGAATCAACCCGAATAGAACGTAACTGAATGGAACGGAACGGAACGGAACGGAATGGAATGGAGTGAAATGGAATGGAATCAAATGGAATCGAATGGAACCGAATGGAATGGAATGGAAGGGAATGGAATGCAATGGAATGGAATGGAATGGAATGGAATCAACCCGAGTAGAATGGAAAGGACTGGAATGGAATGGAATGGAATGGAATGGAATCGAATGGAATGGAATGGAATGGAATGGAATGGAATGGAATGGAATGGAATGGAATGGAATGGAATGGAATCAACCCGAGTAGAACGGAATGTAATGGAATGGAATGGAATGGAATGGAATGGAATGGAAAGGAATGGAATGGAATGGAATGGAATGGAATTCAAAGGAATGGAATGGAATGGAATGGAATGGAATCAACCCGAGTAGAATGGAATGGAATGGAATGGAATGGAATGGAATGGAATTCAATGGAATAGAATGGAATGGAATGGAATGGAATGGAATGGAATGGAATGAACCCGAGTAGAACGGAATGGAATGGAATGGAATTGAATGGAATGGAATGGAATGGAATGGAATGGAATGGAATGGAATCGAATGGAACGGAACGGAACGGAATGGAACGGAACGGAACGGAACGGAATGGAATGGAGTGAAATGGAATGGAATCGAATGGAATCGAATGGAACCGAATGGAATGGAAAGAAGGGAATGGAATGGAATGGAATGGAATGGAATGGAATGGAATCAACCCGAGTAGAATTGAATGGATTGGAATGGAATGGAATGGAATGGAATGGAATTCAATAGAATAGAATGGAATGGAATGGAATGGAATGGAATGGAATGGAATGGAATCGAATGGAATCGAATGGAATCGAATGGAATGGAGTGGAATAGAATGGAATCAATCCGAATAGAACGGAACGGAACGGAACGGAATGGAACGGAGTGAAATGGAATGGAATCGAATAGAATCGAAAGGAACCGAATGGAATGGTATGGAAGGGAATGGAATGGAATGGAATGGAATGGAATCAACCCGAGTAGAATGGAATGTATTGGAATGGAATGGAATGGAATGGAATGGAATGGAATGGAATGGAATCGAATGGAATGGAATGGAATGGAATGGAATCGAATGGAATCGAATGGAATGGAATGGAATGGAATGGAATGGAATGGAATGGAATCAACCCGAGTAGAGCGGAATGGAATGGAATGGAATGGAATGGAATGGAATGGAATGGAATCAACCCGAGTAGAACGGAATGGAATGGAATGGAAAGGAATGGAATGGAATGGAATGGAATGGAATGGAATGGAATGGAATCGAATCGAATCGAATGGAATCGAATGGAATCGAATGGAATGGAATGGAATTGAATGGAATGCAATGGAATTCAATGGAATAGAATGGAATGGAATGAAATGGAATGGAATCAACCCGAGTAGAATGGAATGGATTGTAATGGAATGGAATGGAATGAAATGGAATGGAATCGAATGGAATGGAATGGAATGGAATGGAATGGAATGGAATGGAATGGAATGGAATGGAATGGAATCAACCCGAGTAGAACGGAATGGAATGGAATGGAATTTAATGGAAAGGAATGGAATGGAATGGAATGGAATTCAATGGAATGGAATGGAATGGAATGGAAGGGAATGGAATCAACCCGAGTAGAACGGAATGGAATGGAATGGAATGGAATGGAATGGAATGGAATGGAATGGAATGGAATGGAATGGAATAGAATGGAATGAACCCGAGTAGAACGGAATGGAATGGAATGGAATTGAATGAAATGGAATGGAATGGAATGGAATGGAATCGAATGGAATGGAATGGAATGGAATGGAATGGAATGGAATGGAATGGAATGGAATCGAATGGAATGGAAAGGAATGGAATGGAATCGAATGGAATGGAATGGAATGGAATGGAATGGAATCAACCCGAGTAGAATGGAATGGATTGGAATGGAATGGAATGGAATCGAATGGAATGGAATGGAATGGAATGGAATGGAAAGGAATGGAATGGACTCGAGTAGAACGGAATGGAATGGAATGGAATGGAATGGAATGGAATGGAATGGAATGGAATGGAATGGAATGGAATGAACCCGAGTGGAACGGAATGGAATGGAATGGAATGGAATGGAATGGAATGGAATGGAATGGAATGGAATGGATTGGAATCAACCCGAGCAGAATGGAATGGATAGGAATGGAATGGAATGGAATGGAATGTAATTCAATAGAATAGAATGGAAGGGAATGGAAAGGAATGCAATGGAATGGAATGGAATGGAATCGAATGGAATCGAATGGAATCGAATAGAATGGAGTGGAATAGAATGGAATCAACCCGAATAGAACGTAACTGAATGGAACGGAACGGAACGGAACGGAATGGAATGGAGTGAAATGGAATGGAATCAAATGGAATCGAATGGAACCGAATGGAATGGAATGGAAGGGAATGGAATGCAATGGAATGGAATGGAATGGAATGGAATCAACCCGAGTAGAATGGAAAGGACTGGAATGGAATGGAATGGAATGGAATGGAATCGAATGGAATGGAATGGAATGGAATGGAATGGAATGGAATGGAATGGAATGGAATGGAATGGAATGGAATCAACCCGAGTAGAACGGAATGTAATGGAATGGAATGGAATGGAATGGAATGGAATGGAATGGAAAGGAATGGAATGGAATGGAATGGAATGGAATTCAAAGGAATGGAATGGAATGGAATGGAATGGAATCAACCCGAGTAGAATGGAATGGAATGGAATGGAATGGAATGGAATGGAATTCAATGGAATAGAATGGAATGGAATGGAATGGAATGGAATGGAATGAACCCGAGTAGAACGGAATGGAATGGAACGGAATGGAATTGAATGGAATGGAATGGAATGGAATGGAATGGAATCGAATCGAATGGAATCGAATGGAATGGAATGGAATGGAATGGAATGGAATGGAATCGAATGGAACGGAACGGAACGGAATGGAACGGAACGGAACGGAACGGAATGGAATGGAGTGAAATGGAATGGAATCGAATGGAATCGAATGGAACCGAATGGAATGGAAAGAAGGGAATGGAATGGAATGGAATGGAATGGAATGGAATGGAATCAACCCGAGTAGAACGGAATGGAATGGAATGGAATTGAATGGAATGGAATGGAATGGAATGGAATGGAATCGAATCGAATGGAATCGAATGGAATGGAATGGAATGGAATGGAATCGAATGGAATGGAAAGGAATGGAATGGAATCAAATGGAATGGAATGGAATGGAATGGAATGGAATCAACCCGAGTAGAATGGAATGGATTGGAATGGAATGGAATGGAATCGAATGGAATGGAATGGAATGGAATGGAATGGAAAGGAATGGAATGGACGCGAGTAGAACGGAATGGAATGGAATGGAATGGAATGGAATGGAATGGAATGGAATGGAATGGAATGGAATGGAATGAACCCGAGTGGAACGGAATGGAATGGAATGGAATGGAATGGAATGGAATGGAATGGAATGGAATGGAATGGAATGGAATGGAATGGAATGGAATGGATTGGAATCAACCCGAGCAGAATGGAATGGATAGGAATGGAATGGAATGGAATGGAATGTAATTCAATAGAATAGAATGGAAGGGAATGGAAAGGAATGCAATGGAATGGAATGGAATGGAATCGAATGGAATCGAATGGAATCGAATAGAATGGAGTGGAATAGAATGGAATCAACCCGAATAGAACGTAACTGAATGGAACGGAACGGAACGGAACGGAATGGAATGGAGTGAAATGGAATGGAATCAAATGGAATCGAATGGAACCGAATGCAATGGAATGGAAGGGAATGGAATGCAATGGAATGGAATGGAATGGAATGGAATCAACCCGAGTAGAACGGAATGGAATGGAATGGAAAGGAATGGAATGGAATGGAATGGAATGGAATGGAATGGAATCGAATCGAATCGAATCGAATCGAATGGAATCGAATGGAATGGAATGGAATTGAATGGAATGCAATGGAATTCAATGGAATAGAATGGAATGGAATGAAATGGAATGGAATCAACCCGAGTAGAATGGAATGGATTGTAATGGAATGGAATGGAATGAAATGGAATGGAATCGAATGGAATGGAATGGAATGGAATGGAATGGAATGGAATGGAATGGAATGGAATGGAATGGAATCAACCCGAGTAGAACGGAATGGAATGGAATGGAATTTAATGGAAAGGAATGGAATGGAATGGAATGGAATTCAATGGAATGGAATGGAATGGAATGGAAGGGAATGGAATCAACCCGAGTAGAACGGAATGGAATGGAATGGAATGGAATGGAATGGAATGGAATGGAATGGAATGGAATGGAATGGAATGGAATGGAATGGAATCGAATCGAATGGAATGGAATGGAATGGAATGGAATGGAATGGAATGGAAAGGAATGGAATGGAATCGAATGGAATGGAAAGGAATGGAATGGAATCGAATGGAATGGAATGGAATGGAATGGAATGGAATCAACCCGAGTAGAATGGAATGGATTGGAATGGAATGGAATGGAATCGAATGGAATGGAATGGAATGGAATGGAATGGAAAGGAATGGAATGGACGCGAGTAGAACGGAATGGAATGGAATGGAATGGAATGGAATGGAATGGAATGGAATGGAATGGAATGGAATGGAATGAACCCGAGTGGAACGGAATGGAATGGAATGGAATGGAATGGAATGGAATGGAATGGAATGGAATGGAATGGAATGGAATGGAATGGATTGGAATCAACCCGAGCAGAATGGAATGGATAGGAATGGAATGGAATGGAATGGAATGTAATTCAATAGAATAGAATGGAAGGGAATGGAAAGGAATGCAATGGAATGGAATGGAATGGAATCGAATGGAATCGAATGGAATCGAATAGAATGGAGTGGAATAGAATGGAATCAACCCGAATAGAACGTAACTGAATGGAACGGAACGGAACGGAACGGAATGGAATGGAGTGAAATGGAATGGAATCAAATGGAATCGAATGGAACCGAATGGAATGGAATGGAAGGGAATGGAATGCAATGGAATGGAATGGAATGGAATGGAATCAACCCGAGTAGAATGGAAAGGACTGGAATGGAATGGAATGGAATGGAATGGAATCGAATGGAATCGAATGGAATGGAATGGAATGGAATGGAATGGAATGGAATGGAATGGAATGGAATGGAATCAACCCGAGTAGAACGGAATGTAATGGAATGGAATGGAATGGAATGGAATGGAATGGAAAGGAATGGAATGGAATGGAATGGAATGGAATTCAAAGGAATGGAATGGAATGGAATGGAATGGAATCAACCCGAGTAGAATGGAATGGAATGGAATGGAATGGAATGGAATGGAATTCAATGGAATAGAATGGAATGGAATGGAATGGAATGGAATGGAATGAACCCGAGTAGAACGGAATGGAATGGAACGGAATGGAATTGAATGGAATGGAATGGAATGGAATGGAATGGAATCGAATCGAATGGAATCGAATGGAATGGAATGGAATGGAATGGAATGGAATGGAATCGAATGGAACGGAACGGAACGGAATGGAACGGAACGGAACGGAACGGAATGGAATGGAGTGAAATGGAATGGAATCGAATGGAATCGAATGGAACCGAATGGAATGGAAAGAAGGGAATGGAATGGAATGGAATGGAATGGAATGGAATGGAATCAACCCGAGTAGAACGGAATGGAATGGAATGGAATTGAATGGAATGGAATGGAATGGAATGGAATGGAATCGAATCGAATGGAATCGAATGGAATGGAATGGAATGGAATGGAATCGAATGGAATGGAAAGGAATGGAATGGAATCAAATGGAATGGAATGGAATGGAATGGAATGGAATCAACCCGAGTAGAATGGAATGGATTGGAATGGAATGGAATGGAATCGAATGGAATGGAATGGAATGGAATGGAATGGAAAGGAATGGAATGGACGCGAGTAGAACGGAATGGAATGGAATGGAATGGAATGGAATGGAATGGAATGGAATGGAATGAACCCGAGTGGAACGGAATGGAATGGAATGGAATGGAATGGAATGGAATGGAATGGAATGGAATGGAATGGAATGGAATGGATTGGAATCAACCCGAGCAGAATGGAATGGATAGGAATGGAATGGAATGGAATGGAAAGTAATTCAATAGAATAGAATGGAAGGGAATGGAAAGGAATGCAATGGAATGGAATGGAATGGAATCGAATGGAATCGAATGGAATCGAATAGAATGGAGTGGAATAGAATGGAATCAACCCGAATAGAACGTAACTGAATGGAACGGAACGGAACGGAACGGAATGGAATGGAGTGAAATGGAATGGAATCAAATGGAATCGAATGGAACCGAATGCAATGGAATGGAAGGGAATGGAATGCAATGGAATGGAATGGAATGGAATGGAATCAACCCGAGTAGAATGGAAAGGACTGGAATGGAATGGAATGGAATGGAATGGAATCGAATGGAATCGAATGGAATGGAATGGAATGGAATGGAATGGAATGGAATGGAATGGAATGGAATGGAATGGAATCAACCCGAGTAGAACGGAATGTAATGGAATGGAATGGAATGGAATGGAATGGAATGGAAAGGAATGGAATGGAATGGAATGGAATGGAATTCAAAGGAATGGAATGGAATGGAATGGAATGGAATCAACCCGAGTAGAATGGAATGGAATGGAATGGAATGGAATGGAATGGAATTCAATGGAATAGAATGGAATGGAATGGAATGGAATGGAATGGAATGAACCCGAGTAGAACGGAATGGAATGGAATGGAATTGAATGGAATGGAATGGAATGGAATGGAATGGAATCGAATCGAATGGAATCGAATGGAATGGAATGGAATGGAATGGAATGGAATGGAATGGAATCGAATGGAACGGAACGGAACGGAATGGAACGGAACGGAACGGAACGGAATGGAATGGAGTGAAATGGAATGGAATCGAATGGAATCGAATGGAACCGAATGGAATGGAAAGAAGGGAATGGAATGGAATGGAATGGAATGGAATGGAATGGAATGGAATCAACCCGAGTAGAATTGAATGGATTGGAATGGAATGGAATGCAATGGAATGGAATTCAATAGAATAGAATGGAATGGAATGGAATGGAATGGAATGGAATGGAATGGAATGGAATGGAATGGAATCGAATGGAATCGAATGGAATCGAATGGAATGGAGTGGAATAGAATGGAATCAATCCGAATAGAACGGAACGGAACGGAACGGAACGGAATGGAACGGAGTGAAATCGAATGGAATCGAATAGAATCGAAAGGAACCGAATGGAATGGAATGGTAGGGAATGGAATGGAATGGAATGGAATGGAATGGAATGGAATGGAATCAACCCGAGTAGAATGGAATGGATTGGAATGGAATGGAATGGAATGGAATGGAATGGAATGGAATCGAATGGTATCGAATGGAATGGAATGGAATGGAATGGAATGGATTGGAATGGAATCAACCCGAGTAGAGCGGAATGGAATGGAATGGAATGGAATGGAATGGAATGGAATGGAATGGAATGGAATCAACCCGAGTAGAACGGAATGGAATGGAAAGGAAAGGAATGGAATGGAATGGAATGGAATGGAATGGAATGGAATCGAATCGAATCGAATGGAATTGTATGGAATCGAATGGAATGGAATGGAAATGAATGGAATGCAATGGAATTCAATGGAATAGAATGGAATGGAATGAAATGGAATGGAATCAACCCGAGTAGAATGGAATGGATTGGAATGGAATGGAATGGAATGAAATGGAATGGAATCGAATGGAATGGAATGGAATGGAATGGAATGGAATGGAATGGAATGGAATGGAATCAACCCGAGTAGAACGGAATGGAATGGAATGGAATTTAATGGAAAGGAATGGAATGGAATGGAATGGAATTCAATGGAATGGAATGGAATGGAATGGAAGGGAATGGAATCAACCCGAGTAGAACGGAATGGAATGGAATGGAATGGAATGGAATGGAATGGAATGGAATGGAATGGAATGAACCCGAGTAGAACGGAATGGAATGGAATGGAATAGAATGGAATGGAATGGAATGGAATGGAATGGAATCGAATCGAATGGAATCGAATGGAATGGAATGGAATGGAATGGAATGGAATGGAATGGAATCGAATGGAATCGAAAGGAATGGAATGGAATCGAATGGAATGGAATGGAATGGAATGGAATGGAATGGAATGGAATGGAATGGAATGGAATGGAATGGAATGGAATGGAATCAACCCGAGTAGATTGGAATGGATTGGAATGGAATGAAATGGAATGGAATGGAATTCAATGGAAAAAATGAAATGGAATGGAATGGAATGGAATGGAATGGAATGGAATGGAATCGAATGGAATCGAATGGAATCGAATGGAATGGAGTGGAATAGAATGGAATTAACCCGAGTAGAATGGAATGGAATGGAACGGAACGGAACGGAATGGAACGGAACGGAACGGAACGGAATGGAATGGAGTGAAATGGAATGGAATCGAATGGAATCGAATGGAACCGAATGGAATGGAAAGAAGGGAATGGAATGGAATGGAATGGAATGGAATGGAATGGAATGGAATCAACCCGAGTAGAAATGAATGGATTGGAATGGAATGGAATGGAATGGAATGGAATTCAATAGAATAGAATGGAATGGAATGGAATGGAATGGAATGGAATGGAATGGAATGGAATGGAATGGAATGGAATCGAATGGAATCGAATGGAATCGAATGGAATGGAGTGGAATAGAATGGAATCAATCCGAATAGAACGGAACGGAACGGAACGGAACGGAATGGAACGGAGTGAAATGGAATGGAATCGAATACAATCGAAAGGAACCGAATGGAATGGAATGGAAGGGAATGGAATGGAATTGAATGGAATGGAATGGAATTGAATCAACCCGAGTAGAATGGAATGGATTGGAATGGAATGGAATGGAATGGAATGGAATGGAATGGAATCCAATGGAATAGAATGGAATGGAATGGAATGGAATGGAATGGAATGGAATCAACCCGAGTAGAGCGGAATGGAATGGAATGGAATGGAATGGAATGGAATGGAATGGAATCAACCCGAGTAGAAAGGAATGGAATGGAATGGAAAGGAATGGAATGGAATGGAATGGAATGGAATGGAATGGAATGGAATGGAATCGAATCAAATGGAATCGAATGGAATCGAATGGAATGGAATGGAATTGAATGGAATGCAATGGAATTCAATGGAATAGAATGGAATGGAATGAAATGGAATGGAATCAACCCGAGTAGAATGGAATGGATTGTAATGGAATGGAATGGAATGAAATGGAATGGAATCGAATGGAATGGAATGGAATGGAATGGAATGGAATGGAATGGAATGGAACGGAATCAACCCGAGTAGAACGGAATGGAATGGAATGGAATTTAATGGAAAGGAATGGAATGGAATGGAATGGAATTCAATGGAATGGAATGGAATGGAATGGAAGGGAATGGAATCAACCCGAGTAGAACGGAATGGAATGGAATGGAATGGAATGGAATGGAATGGAATGGAATGGAATGGAATGGAATGGAATGGAATGGAATGGAATCAACCCGAGTAGAATGGAATGGATTGGAATGGAATGGAATTCAATGGAATAGAATGAAATGGAATGCAATGGAATGGAATGGAATGGAATGGAATGGAATGGAATGGAATCAACCCGAGTAGAACGGAATGGAATGGAATGGAATGGAATGGAATGGAATTCAAAGAAATGGAATGGAATGGAATGGAATGGAATGGAATGGAATCAACCCGAGTAGAATGCAATGGAATGGAATGGAATGGAATGGAATGGCATGGAATGGAATGGAATGGAATGGAATCAACCCGAGTAGAACGGAATGGAATGGAATGGAATGGAATGGAATTCATAGAAATGGAATGGTATGGAATGGAATGGAAAGGAATCAACCCGAGTAGAACGGAATGGAATGGAATGGAATGGAATGGCATGGAATGGAATGGAATGGAATGAAATGGAATGGAATGGAATGGAATGGAATGGAATGGAATGGAATGGAATGGAATCGAATGGAATCGAATGGAATCGAATGGAATGGAGTGGAATTGAATGGAATCAACCAGAGTAGAACGGAATGGAATGGAACGGAACGGAATGGAACGGAACGGAAAGGAATGGAATGGAGTGAAATGGAATGGAATCGAATGGAATCGAATGGAACCGAATGGAACGGAATGGAAGGGAATGGAATGGAATGGAATGGAATGGAATGGAATGGAATGGAATGGAATCAACCCGAGTAGAAGGGAATGGAATGGAATGGAATGGAATGGAATGGAATGGAATGGAATGGAATTCAATGGAATAGGATGGAATGGAATGGAATGGAATGGAATGGAATGGAATGGAATGGAATGGAATGGAATGGAATCGAATGGAATCGAATGGAATCGAATGGAATGGAATGGAATAGAATGGAATCAACCAGAGTAGAAAGGAATGGAATGGAATGGAATGGAATGGAATGGAATGGAATGGAATGGAATCGAATGGAATCGAATGGAATCGAATGGAATGGAATGGAATAGAATGGAATCAACCAGAGTAGAAAGGAATGGAATGGAATGGAATGGAATGGAATGGAATGGAATGGAATGGAATGGAATGCAATGAAATGGAAAGGAATGGAATGGAATCGAATGGAATGGACTGGAATGAAATGGAAAGGAATGGAATGGACTGGAATGGAATGGAATGGAATCAACCCGAGTAGAATGGAATGGATTGGAATGGAATGGAATGGAATCGAATGGAATCAAATGGAACCGACTGGAATGGAATGGAAGGGAATGGAATGGAATGGAATGGAATTGAATGGAATGGAATGGAATGGAATGGAATCAACCCGAGTAGAAAGGAATGGATTGGAATGGAATGGAATTTAATGTAATGGAATGGAATGGAATCGAATGGAATCGAATGGAATGGAATGGAATGGAATGGAATGGAATGGAATGGAATGGAATGGAATCAACCCGAGTAGAAAGGAATGGAATGGAATGGAATGGAATGGAATGGAATGGAATGGAATGGAATGCAATGAAATGGAATGGAATGGAATGGAATCGAATGGATTGGACTGGAATGAAATGGAATGGAATGGAATGGAATGGAATGGAATGGAATGGAATGGAATGGAATGGAATGGAATCGAATGGAATGGAAAGGAATGGAATGGACGCGAGTAGAACGGAATGGAATGGAATGGAATGGAATGGAATGGAATGGAATGCAATGGAATGAACCCGAGTGGAACGGAATGGAATGGAATGGAATGGAATGGAATGGAATGGAATGGAATGGAATGGAATGGAATCAACCCGAGCAGAATGGAATCGATAGGAATGGAATGGAATGGAATGGAATGTAATTCAATAGAATAGAATGGAAGGGAATGGAAAGGAATGGAATGGAATGGAATGGAATGGAATGGAATGGAATTCAATGGAATGGAACGGAATGGAATGGAATGGAATGGAATGGAATGGAATGGAATGGAGTGGAATGGAAGGGAATGGAATGGAATGGAATGGAATGGAATGGAATCAACAGGAGTAGAATGGAATGGATTGGAATGGAATGGAATGGAATGGAATCGAATGGAATGGAATGGAATCGAATGTAATGGAATGGAATGGAATGGACGCGAGTAGAACGGAATGGAATGGAATGGAAAGGAATGGAATGGAATGGAATGGAATGGAATGGAATGGAATGGATTGGAATGAACCCGAGTAGAACGCAATGGAATGGAATGGAATGCAATGGAATAGAATGGAATGGAATGGAATGGAATGGAATCAACCCGAGTAGAATGGAATGGATAGGAATGGAATGGAATGGAATGGAATGGAATGCAATAGAATGGAATGGAAGGGAATGGAAAGGAATGGAATGGAATGGAAAGGAATGGAATGGAATGGAATCGAATGGAATCGAATGGAATCGAATGGAATGGAGTGGAATAGAGTGGAATCAACCCGAATAGAACGGAACAGAACGAAACGGAACGGAACGGAACGGAATGGAATGGTGTGAAATGGAATGGAATCGAATGGAATCGAATGGAACCGAATGGAATGGAATGGAAGGGAATGGAATGGAACGGAATGGAATGGAATGGAATCAACCCGAGTAGAATGGAAAGGATTGGAATGGAATGGAATGGAATGGTATGGAATGGAATAAAATGGAATGGAATGGAATCGAATGGAATCGAATGGAATGGAATGGAATGGAATGGAATGGAATCAACCCGAGTAGAACGGAACGGAATGGAATGGAATGGAATGGAATGGAATGGAATGGAATGGAATTCAATGGAATAGAATGGAATGGAAAGGAATGGAATGGAATGGAATGGAATGGAATGGAATGGAATCGAATGGAATCAAATGGAATCGAATGGAATGGAATGGAATAGAATGGAATCAACCAGAGTAGAAAGGAATGGAATGGAATGGAATGGAATGGAATGGAATGGAATGGAATGGAATGGAATGGAATGGAATGCAATGAAATGGAAAGGAATGGAATGGAATCGAATGGAATGGACTGGAATGAAATTTAAAGGAATGGAATGGACTGGAATGGAATGGAATGGAATCAACCCGAGTAGAATGGAATGGATTGGAATGGAATGGAATGGAATCGAATGGAATCAAATGGAACCGAATGGAATGGAATGGAATGGAATGGAATGGAATGGAATGGAGTGGAATGGAATGGAATTGAATGGAATTCAATGGAACGGAATGGAATGGAATGGAATCGAATCGAATCGAATGGAATGGAATGGAATGGAATGGAATCGAATGGAATCGAATGGAATGGAATGGAATGGAATGGAATCGAATGGAATCGAATGGAATGGAATGGAATGGAATCAACCCGAGTAGATTGGAATGGATTGGAATGGAATGGAATGGAATGGAATGGAATGGAATTCAATTGAAAAAATGAAATGGAATGGAATGGAATGGAATGGAATGGAATGGAATCGAATGGAATCGAATGGAATGGAATGGAATGCAATGGAATAAATGGAATCGAATGGAATGGAATGGAATGGAATGGAATCGAATGGAATCGAATGGAATGGAATGGAATGGAATGGAATGGAATGGAATGGAATGGAATGGAATGGAATGGAATGGAATGGAATTTAATGCAATGGAATGGAATGGAATGGAATGGAATTCAATGGAATGGAATGGAATGGAATGGAATGGAATTTAATGGAACGGAATGGAATCAACCCGAGTAGAACGGAATGGAATGGAATGGAATGGAATGGAATGGAATGGAATGGAATGGAATGGAATGGAATGGAATTCAATGGAATGGAATTCAATGGAATAGAATGGAATGGAATGGAATGGAATGGAATGGAATGGAATGGAATGAACCCGAGTAGAACGGAATGGAATGGAATGGAATTGAATGGAATGGAATGGAATGGAATGGAATGGAATCGAATGGAATGGAATGGAATGGAATGGAATGGAATGGAATGGAATGGAATCGAATGGAATGGAATGGAATGGAATCGAATGGAATCGAATGGAATGGAATGGAATGGAATGGAATGGAATGGAATGGATTGGAATCAACCCGAGCAGAATGGAATGGATAGGAATGGAATGGAATGGAATGGAATGTAATTCAATAGAATAGAATGGAAGGGAATGGAAAGGAATGCAATGGAATGGAATGGAATGGAATCGAATGGAATCGAATGGAATCGAATAGAATGGAGTGGAATAGAATGGAATCAACCCGAATAGAACGTAACTGAATGGAACGGAACGGAACGGAACGGAATGGAATGGAGTGAAATGGAATGGAATCAAATGGAATCGAATGGAACCGAATGCAATGGAATGGAAGGGAATGGAATGCAATGGAATGGAATGGAATGGAATGGAATCAACCCGAGTAGAATGGAAAGGACTGGAATGGAATGGAATGGAATGGAATGGAATCGAATGGAATCGAATGGAATGGAATGGAATGGAATGGAATGGAATGGAATGGAATGGAATGGAATGGAATCAACCCGAGTAGAACGGAATGTAATGGAATGGAATGGAATGGAATGGAATGGAATGGAAAGGAATGGAATGGAATGGAATGGAATGGAATGGAATTCAAAGGAATGGAATGGAATGGAATGGAATGGAATCAACCCGAGTAGAATGGAATGGAATGGAATGGAATGGAATGGAATGGAATTCAATGGAATAGAATGGAATGGAATGGAATGGAATGGAATGGAATGAACCCGAGTAGAACGGAATGGAATGGAATGGAATTGAATGGAATGGAATGGAATGGAATGGAATGGAATCGAATCGAATGGAATCGAATGGAATGGAATGGAATGGAATGGAATGGAATGGAATCGAATGGAACGGAACGGAACGGAATGGAACGGAACGGAACGGAACGGAATGGAATGGAGTGAAATGGAATGGAATCGAATGGAATCGAATGGAACCGAATGGAATGGAAAGAAGGGAATGGAATGGAATGGAATGGAATGGAATGGAATGGAATCAACCCGAGTAGAATTGAATGGATTGGAATGGAATGGAATGCAATGGAATGGAATTCAATAGAATAGAATGGAATGGAATGGAATGGAATGGAATGGAATGGAATGGAATGGAATGGAATGGAATCGAATGGAATCGAATGGAATCGAATGGAATGGAGTGGAATAGAATGGAATCAATCCGAATAGAACGGAACGGAACGGAACGGAACGGAATGGAACGGAGTGAAATCGAATGGAATCGAATAGAATCGAAAGGAACCGAATGGAATGGAATGGTAGGGAATGGAATGGAATGGAATGGAATGGAATGGAATGGAATGGAATCAACCCGAGTAGAATGGAATGGATTGGAATGGAATGGAATGGAATGGAATGGAATGGAATGGAATCGAATGGTATCGAATGGAATGGAATGGAATGGAATGGAATGGAATGGAATGGAATCAACCCGAGTAGAGCGGAATGGAATGGAATGGAATGGAATGGAATGGAATGGAATGGAATGGAATCAACCCGAGTAGAACGGAATGGAATGGAAAGGAAAGGAATGGAATTTAATGGAATGGAATGGAATGGAATGGACTCGAATCGAATCGAATGGAATTGAATGGAATCGAATGGAATGGAATGGAAATGAATGGAATGCAATGGAATTCAATGGAATAGAATGGAATGGAATGAAATGGAATGGAATCAACCCGAGTAGAATGGAATGGATTGTAATGGAATGGAATGGAATGAAATGGAATGGAATCGAATGGAATGGAATGGAATGGAATGGAATGGAATGGAATGGAATGGAATGGAATCAACCCGAGTAGAACGGAATGGAATGGAATGGAATTTAATGGAAAGGAATGGAATGGAATGGAATGGAATTCAATGGAATGGAATGGAATGGAATGGAAGGGAATGGAATCAACCCGAGTAGAACGGAATGGAATGGAATGGAATGGAATGGAATGGAATGGAATGGAATGGAATGGAATGAACCCGAGTAGAACGGAATGGAATGGAATGGAATGGAATGGAATGGAATCGAATCGAATGGAGTCGAATGGAATGGAATGGAATGGAATGGAATGGAATGGAATGGAATCGAATGGAATCGAAAGGAATGGAATGGAATCGAATGGAATGGAATGGAATGGAATGGAATGGAATGGAATGGAATGGAATGGAATGGAATGGAATGGAATCAACCCGAGTAGATTGGAATGGATTGGAATGGAATGAAATGGAATGGAATGGAATTCAATGGAAAAAATGAAATGGAATGGAATGGAATGGAATGGAATGGAATGGAATGGAATCGAATGGAATCGAATGGAATCGAATGGAATGGAGTGGAATAGAATGGAATTAACCCGAGTAGAATGGAATGGATTGGAACGGAACGGAACGGAATGGAACGGAACGGAACGGAACGGAATGGAATGGAGTGAAATGGAATGGAATCAAATGGAATCGAATGGAACCGAATGGAATGGAAAGAAGGGAATGGAATGGAATGGAATGGAATGGAATGGAATGGAATCAACCCGAGTAGAATTGAATGGATTGGAATGGAATGGAATGGAATGGAATGGAATTCAATAGAATAGAATGGAATGGAATGGAATGGAATGGAATGGAATAGAATGGAATGGAATGGAATCGAATGGAATCGAATGGAATCGAATGGAATGGAGTGGAATAGAATGGAATCAATCCGAATAGAACGGAACGGAACGGAACGGAACGGAATGGAACGGAGTGAAATGGAATGGAATCGAATACAATCGAAAGGAACCGAATGGAGTGGAATGGAAGGGAATGGAATGGAATTGAATGGAATGGAATGGAATTGAATCAACCCGAGTAGAATGGAATGGATTGGAATGGAATGGAATGGAATGGAATGGAATGGAATGGAATCCAATGGAATAGAATGGAATGGAATGGAATGGAATGGAATGGAATGGAATGGAATCAACCCGAGTAGAGCGGAATGGAATGGAATGGAATGGAATGGAATGGAATGGAATGGAATCAACCCGAGTAGAACGGAATGGAATGGAATGGAAAGGAATGGAATGGAATGGAATGGAATGGAATGGAATGGAATGGAATCGAATCGAATGGAATCGAATGGAATCGAATGGAATGGAATGGAATTGAATGGAATGCAATGGAATTCAATGGAATAGAATGGAATGGAATGAAATGGAATGGAATCAACCCGAGTAGAATGGAATGGATTGTAATGGAATGGAATGGAATGAAATGGAATGGAATCGAATGGAATGGAATGGAATGGAATGGAATGGAATGGAATGGAATCAACCCGAGTAGAACGGAATGGAATGGAATGGAATTTAATGGAAAGGAATGGAATGGAATGGAATGGAATTCAATGGAATGGAATGGAATGGAATGGAAGGGAATGGAATCAACCCGAGTAGAACGGAATGGAATGGAATGGAATGGAATGGAATGGAATGGAATGGAATGGAATGGAATGGAATGGAATGGAATGGAATGGAATCAACCCGAGTAGAATGGAATGGATTGGAATGGAATGGAATTCAATGGAATAGAATGAAATGGAATGCAATGGAATGGAATGGAATGGAATGGAATGGAATGGAATGGAATCAACCCGAGTAGAACGGAATGGAATGGAATGGAATGGAATGGAATGGAATTCAAAGAAATGGAATGGAATGGAATGGAATGGAATGGAATGGAATCAACCCGAGTAGAATGCAATGGAATGGAATGGAATGGAATGGAATGGCATGGAATGGAATGGAATGGAATGGAATCAACCCGAGTAGAACGGAATGGAATGGAATGGAATGGAATGGAATTCATAGAAATGGAATGGTATGGAATGGAATGGAAAGGAATCAACCCGAGTAGAAGGGAATGGAATGGAATGGAATGGAATGGAATGGCATGGAATGGAATGGAATGGAATGAAATGGAATGGAATGGAATGGAATGGAATGGAATGGAATGGAATGGAATGGAATGGAATCGAATGGAATCGAATGGAATCGAATGGAATGGAGTGGAATTGAATGGAATCAACCAGAGTAGAACGGAATGGAATGGAACGGAACGGAATGGAACGGAACGGAAAGGAATGGAATGGAGTGAAATGGAATGGAATCGAATGGAATCGAATGGAACCGAATGGAATGGAATGGAAGGGAATGGAATGGAATGGAATGGAATGGAATGGAATGGAATGGAATCAACCCGAGTAGAAGGGAATGGAATGGAATGGAATGGAATGGAATGGAATGGAATGGAATGGAATGGAATGGAATTCAATGGAATAGGATGGAATGGAATGGAATGGAATGGAATGGAATGGAATGGAATGGAATGGAATGGAATGGAATCGAATGGAATCGAATGGAATCGAATGGAATGGAATGGAATAGAATGGAATCAACCAGAGTAGAAAGGAATGGAATGGAATGGAATGGAATGGAATGGAATGGAATGGAATGGAATCGAATGGAATCGAATGGAATCGAATGGAATGGAATGGAATAGAATGGAATCAACCAGAGTAGAAAGGAATGGAATGGAATGGAATGGAATGGAATGGAATGGAATGGAATGGAATGGAATGCAATGAAATGCAAAGGAATGGAATGGAATCGAATGGAATGGACTGGAATGAAATGGAAAGGAATGGAATGGACTGGAATGGAATGGAATGGAATCAACCCGAGTAGAATGGAATGGATTGGAATGGAATGGAATGGAATCGAATGGAATCAAATGGAACCGACTGGAATGGAATGGAAGGGAATGGAATGGAATGGAATGGAATTGAATGGAATGGAATGGAATGGAATGGAATCAACCCGAGTAGAAAGGAATGGATTGGAATGGAATGGAATTTAATGTAATGGAATGGAATGGAATCGAATGGAATCGAATGGAATGGAATGGAATGGAATGGAATGGAATGGAATGGAATGGAATGGAATCAACCCGAGTAGAAAGGAATGGAATGGAATGGAATGGAATGGAATGGAATGGAATGGAATGGAATGCAATGAAATGGAATGGAATGGAATGGAATCGAATGGATTGGACTGGAATGAAATGGAATGGAATGGAATGGAATGGAATGGAATGGAATGGAATGGAATGGAATGGAATGGAATGGAATCGAATGGAATGGAAAGGAATGGAATGGACGCGAGTAGAACGGAATGGAATGGAATGGAATGGAATGGAATGGAATGGAATGGAATGCAATGGAATGAACCCGAGTGGAACGGAATGGAATGGAATGGAATGGAATGGAATGGAATGGAATGGAATGGAATGGAATGGAATCAACCCGAGCAGAATGGAATGGATAGGAATGGAATGGAATGGAATGGAATGTAATTCAATAGAATAGAATGGAAGGGAATGGAAAGGAATGGAATGGAATGGAATGGAATGGAATGGAATGGAATTCAATGGAATGGAACGGAATGGAATGGAATGGAATGGAATGGAATGGAATGGAATGGAGTGGAATGGAAGGGAATGGAATGGAATGGAATGGAATGGAATGGAATGGAATGGAATGGGATCAACAGGAGTAGATTGGAATGGATTGGAATGGAATGGAATGGAATGGAATCGAATGGAATGGAATGGAATCGAATGTAATGGAATGGAATGGAATGGACGCGAGTAGAACGGAATGGAATGGAATGGAAAGGAATGGAATGGAATGGAATGGAATGGAATGGAATGGATTGGAATGAACCCGAGTAGAACGCAATGGAATGGAATGGAATGCAATGGAATAGAATGGAATGGAATGGAATGGAATGGAATCAACCCGAGTAGAATGGAATGGATAGGAATGGAATGGAATGGAATGGAATGTAATGCAATAGAATGGAATGGAAGGGAATGGAAAGGAATGGAATGGAATGGAAAGGAATGGAATGGAATGGAATCGAATGGAATCGAATGGAATCGAATGGAATGGAGTGGAATAGAGTGGAATCAACCCGAATAGAACGGAACAGAACGAAACGGAACGGAACGGAACGGAATGGAATGGTGTGAAATGGAATGGAATCGAATGGAATCGAATGGAACCGAATGGAATGGAATGGAAGGGAATGGAATGGAACAGAATGGAATGGAATGGAATCAACCCGAGTAGAATGGAAAGGATTGGAATGGAATGGAATGGAATGGTATGGAATGGAATAAAATGGAATGGAATGGAATCGAATGGAATCGAATGGAATGGAATGGAATGGAATGGAATGGAATCAACCCGAGTAGAACGGAACGGAATGGAATGGAATGGAATGGAATGGAATGGAATGGAATGGAGTTCAATGGAATAGAATGGAATGGAAAGGAATGGAATGGAATGGAATGGAATGGAATGGAATGGAATCGAATGGAATCAAATGGAATCGAATGGAATGGAATGGAATAGAATGGAATCAACCAGAGTAGAAAGGAATGGAATGGAATGGAATGGAATGGAATGGAATGGAATGGAATGGAATGGAATGGAATGGAATGCAATGAAATGGAAAGGAATGGAATGGAATCGAATGGAATGGACTGGAATGAAATTTAAAGGAATGGAATGGACTGGAATGGAATGGAATGGAATCAACCCGAGTAGAATGGAATGGATTGGAATGGAATGGAATGGAATCGAATGGAATCAAATGGAACCGAATGGAATGGAATGGAATGGAATGGAATGGAATGGAATGGAATGGAATGGAATTGAATGGAATACAATGGAACGGAATGGAATGGAATGGAATGGAATCGAATCGAATGGAATGGAATGGAATGGAATGGAATCGAATGGAATCGAATGGAATGGAATGGAATGGAATGGAATCGAATGGAATCGAATGGAATGGAATGGAATGGAATCAACCCGAGTAGATTGGAATGGATTGGAATGGAATGGAATGGAATGGAATGGAATGGAATTCAATGGAAAAAATGAAATGGAATGGAATGGAATGGAATGGAATGGAATGGAATCGAATGTAATCGAATGGAATGGAATGGAATGCAATGGAATAAATGGAATCGAATGGAATGGAATGGAATGGAATGGAATCGAATGGAATGGAATGGAATGGAATGGAATGGAATGGAATGGAATGGAATGGAATGGAATGGAATGGAATTTAATGCAATGGAATGGAATGGAATGGAATGGAATTCAATGGAATGGAATGGAATGGAATGGAATGGAATGGAATGGAACGGAATGGAATCAACCCGAGTAGAACGGAATGGAATGGAATGGAATGGAATGGAATGGAATGGAATGGAATGGAATGGAATGGAATGGAATGGAATGGAATGGAATGGAATTCAATGGAATAGAATGGAATGGAATGGAATGGAATGGAATGGAATGGAATGAACCCGAGTAGAACGGAATGGAATGGAATGGAATTGAATGGAATGGAATGGAATGGAATGGAATGGAATCGAATGGAATCGAATGGAATGGAATGGAATGGAATGGAATGGAATGGAATCGAATGGAATGGAATGGAATGGAATCGAATGGAATCGAATGGAATGGAATGGAATGGAATGGAATGGAATGGAATGGAATGGAATCAACCCGAGTAGATTGGAATGGATTGGAATGGAATGGAATGGAATGGAATTCAATGGAAAAAAGGAAATGGAATGGAATGGAATGGAATGGAATGGAATCGAATGGAATGGAATGGAATGGAATGGAATGGAATGGAATGGAATGGAATGGAATGGAATCGAATGGAATGGAATGGAATGGAATGGAATCGAATGCAATCGAATGGAATGGAATGGAATGGAATGGAATGGAATGGAATGGAATGGAATGGAATGGAATCAACCCGAGTAGATTGGAATGGATTGGAATGGAATGGAATGGAATGGAATGGAATTCAATGGAAAAAATGAAATGGAATGGAATGGAATGGAATGGAATGGAATCGAATGGAATCGGATGGAATCGAATGGAATGGAGTGGAATAGAATGGAATCAACCCGAGTAGAACGGAATGGAATGGAATGAATGGAATGGAATGGAATGGAATGGAATCGAATGGAATCGAATGGAATCGAATGGAATGGAACGGAATGGAATGGAATGGAATGGAATGGAATGGAATGGAATGGAATGGAATGGAATGGAATCAACCCGAGTAGAACGGAATGGACTGGAATGGAATGGAATGGAATGGAATGGAATGGAATGGAATGGAAGGGAATGGAATCAACCCGAGTAGAACGGAATGGAATGGAATGGAATGGAATGGAATGGCATGGAATGGAATGGAATGGAATGGAATCAACCCGAGTAGAACGGAATGGAATGGAATGGAATGGAATGGAATTCAAAGAAATGGAATGGAATGGAATGGAATGGAATGGAATCAACCCGAGTAGAACGGAATGGAATGGAATCTAATGGAATGGAATGGAATGGCATGGAATGGAATTGAATGGAATGAAATGGAATGGAATGGAATGGAATGGAATGGAATGGAATGGAATGGAATCGAATGGAATCGAATGGAATCGAATGGAATGGAGTGGAATTGAATGGAATCAACCAGAGTAGAACGGAATGGAATGGAATGGAATGGAATGGAATGGAATGGAATGGAATGGAATGGAATTCAATGGAATAGAATGGAATGGAAAGGAATGGAATGGAATGGAATGGAATGGAATGGAATGGAATGGAATCGAATGGAATCGAATGGAATCGAATGGAATGGAATGGAATAGAATGGAATCAACCAGAGTATAAAGGAATGGAATGGAATGGAATGGAATGGAATGGAATGGAATGGAATGGAATGCAATGAAATGGAAAGGAATGGAATGGAATCGAATGGAATGGACTGGAATGAAATTTAAAGGAATGGAATGGACTGGAATGGAATGGAATGGAATCAACCCGAGTAGAATGGAATGGATTGGAATGGAATGGAATGGAATCGAATGGAATCAAATGGAACCGAATGGAATGGAATGGAATGGAATGGAATGGAATGGAATGGAATGGAATGGAATGGAATGGAATGGAATGGAATGGAATGGAATCAACCCGAGTAGAAAGGAATGGATTGGAATGGAATGGAATATAATGTAATGGAATGGAATGGAATGGAATGGAATCGAATGGAATGGAATGGAATGGAATGGAATGGAATGGAATGGAATGGAATGGAATCGAATGGAATGGAGTGGAATAGAATGTAATCAATCCGAATAGAACGGAACGGAACGGAACGGAATGGAACGGAGTGAAATGGAATGGAATCGAATACAATCGAAAGGAACCGAATGGAATGGAATGGAAGGGAATGGAATGGAATTGAATGGAATTGAATGGAATGGAATCAACCCGAGTAGAATGGAATGGATTGGAAAGGAATGGAATGGAATGGAATGGAATGGAATGGAATGGAATCGAATGGAATGGAATGGAATGGAATGGAATGGAATGGAATGGAATGGAATGGAATGGAATCAACCCGAGTAGAACGGAATGGAATGGAATGGAATGGAATGGAATGGAATGGAATGGAATGGAATCAACCCGAGTAGAACGGAATGGAATGGAATGGAAAGGAATGGAATGGAATGGAATGGAATGGAATGGAATGGAATGGAATCGAATCGAATGGAATCGAATGGAATCGAATGGAAAGGAATGGAATTGAATGGAATGCAATAGAATTCAATGGAATAGAATGGAATGGAATGAAATGGAATGGAATCAACCCGAGTAGAATGGAATGGATTGTAATGGAATGGAATGGAATGGAATGGAATGGAATCGAATGGAATGGAATGGAATGGAATGGAATGGAATGGAATGGAATGGAATGGAATGGAATGGAATGGAATGGAATGGAATCAAACCGAGTAGAACGGAATGGAATGGAATGGAATGGAATGGAATGGAATGGAATGGAATGGTATTCAATGGAATAGAATGGAATGGAATGGAATGGAATGGAATGAACCCGAGTAGAACGGAATGGAATGGAATGGAATTGAATGGAATGGAATGGAATGGAATGGAATGGAATGGAATGGAATGGAATGGAATGGAATCAACCCGAGTAGAATGGAATGGATTGGAATGGAATGGAATGGAATGGAATGGAATTCAATGGAATAGAATGAAATGGAATGCAATGGAATGGAATGGAATGGAATGGAATCAACCCGAGTAGAATGGAATGGATTGGAATGGAATGGAATGGAATGGAATGGAATCAACCCGAGTAGAACGGAATGGAATGGAATGGAATGGAATGGAATTCAAATAAATGGAATGGAATGGAATGGAATGGAATGGAATGGAATGGAATGGAATCAACCCGAGTAGAATGCAATGGAATGGAATGGAATGGAATAGAATGGAATGGCATGGAATGGAATGGAATGGAATGGAATCAACCCGAGTAGAACGGAATGGAATGGAATGGAATGGAATGGAATTCAAAGAAATGGAATGGTATGGAATGGAATGGAATGGAATCAACCCGAGTAGAACGGAATGGAATGGAATGAAATGGAATGGAATGGAATGGAATGGAATGGAATGGAATCGAATGGAATCGAATGGAATCGAATGGAATGGAGTGGAATTGAATGGAATCAACCAGAGTAGAACGGAATGGAATGGAACGGAAAGGAATGGAATGGAGTGAAATGGAATGGAATCGAATGGAACCGAATGGAATGGAATGGAAGGGAATGGAATGGAATGGAATGGAATGGAATGGAATGGAATGGAATGGAATGGAATGGAATGGAATCAACCCGAGTAGAATGGAATGGATTGGAATGGAATGGAGTGGAATGGAATGGAATGGAATGGAATGGAATGGAATGGAATGGAATCGAATGGAATCGAATGGAATGGAATGGAATGGAATGGAATCAACCCGAGTAGAAGGGAATGGAATGGAATGGAATGGAATGGAATGGAATGGAATGGAATGGAATGGAATTCAATGGAATAGGATGGAATGGAATGGAATGGAATGGAATGGAATGGAATGGAATCGAATCGAATGGAATGGAATGGAATGGAATGGAATGGAATCAACCCGAGTAGAATGGAATGGAGTGGAATGGAATGGAATGGAATGGAATGGAATGGAATGGAATGGAATGGAATCGAATGGAATCGAATGGAATGGAATGGAATGGAATGGAATCAACACGAGTAGAAGGGAATGGAATGGAATGGAATGGAATGGAATTCCATGGAATGGAATGGAATGGAATGGAATGGAATGGAATGGAATTCCATGGAATAGGATGGAATGGAATGGAATGGAATGGAATGGAATGGAATCGAATCGAATGGAATCGAATGGAATCGAATGGAATGGAATGGAATAGAATGGAATCAACCAGAGTAGAAAGGAATGGAATGGAATGGAATGGAATGGAATGGAATGGAATGGAATGGAATGCAATGAAATGGAAAGGAATGGAATGGAATAGAATGGAATGGACTGGAATGAAATGGAAAGGAATGGAATGGACTGGAATGGAATGGAATGGAATCAACCCGAGTAGAATGGAATGGATTGGAATGGAATGGAATGGAATCGAATGGAATCAAATGGAACCGACTGGAATGGAATGGAAGGGAATGGAATGGAATGGAATGGAATGGAATGGAATGGAATGGAATGGAATGGAATCAACCCGAGTAGAAAGGAATGGATTGGAATGGAATGGAATATAATGTAATGGAATGGAATGGAATCGAATGGAATCGAATGGAATCGAATGGAATGGAATGGAATGGAATGGAATGGAATGGAATTCAATGGAATGGAATGGAATGGAATGGAATGGAATCAACCCGAGTAGAACGGAATGGAATGGAATGGAATGGAATGGAATGGAATGGAATGGAATGGAATGTAATGGAGTGGAGTGGAATGGAGTGGAATGGAATGGAATGGAATGGAATGGAATGGAATTCAATGGAATAGAATGGAATGGAATGGAATGGAATGGAATCAACCCGAGTAGAAAGGAATGGAATGGAATGGAATGGAATGGAATTGAATGGAATGGAATGGAATGGAATGGAATGGAATGGAATGCAATGAAATGGAATGGAATGCAATGGAATCGAATGGATTGGACTGGAATGACATGGAATGGAATGGAATGGAATGGAATGGAATGGAATGGAATGGAATGGAATCAACCCGAGTAGAATGGAATGGATTGGAATGGAATGGAATGGAATCGAATGGAATGGAATGGAATCGAATGGAATGGAAAGGAATGGAATGGACGCGAGTAGAACGGAATGGAATGGAATGGAATGGAATGGAATGGAATGGAATGGAATGGAATGGAATGAACCCGAGTGGAATCGGAATGGAATGGAATGGAATGGAATGGAATGGAATCAACCCGAGCAGAATGGAATGGATAGGAATGGAATGGAATGGAATGGAATGTAATTCAATAGAATAAAATGGAAGGGAATGGAAAGGAATGGAATGGAATGGAATGGAATGGAATGGAATGGAATTCAATGGAATGGAACGGAATGGAATGGAATGGAATGGAATGGAATGGAATGGAATGGAATGGAATGGAATGGAGTGGAATGGAAGGGAATGGAATGGAATGGAATGGAATGGAATGGAATGGAATGGAATCAACAGGAGTAGAATGGAATGGATTGGAATGGAATGGAATGGAATGGAATCGAATGGAATGGAATGGAATCGAATGGAATGGAATGGAATGGAATGGACGCGAGTAGAACGGAATGGAATGGAATGGAATGGAATGGAATGGAATGGAATGGAATGGAATGGAATGGAATGGATTGGAATGAACCTGAGTAGAACGCAATGGAATGGAATGGAATGCAATGGAATAGAATGGAATGGAATGGAATGGAATGGAATCAACCCGAGTAGAATGGAATGGATAGGAATGGAATGGAATGGAATGGAATGTAATGCAATAGAATGGAATGGAAGGGAATGGAAAGGAATGGAACGGAATGGAAAGGAATGCAATGGAATGGAATCGAATGGAATCGAATGGAATCGAATGGAATGGAGTGGAATAGAGTGGAATCAACCCGAATAGAACGGAACAGAACGAAACGGAACGGAACGGAACGGAATGGAATGGTGTGAAATGGAATGGAATCAAATGGAGTCGAATGGAACCGAATGGAATGGAATGGAAGGGAATGGAATGGAATGGAATGGAATGGAATGGAATGGAATGGAATGGAATCAACCCGAGTAGAACGGAATGGAATGGAATGGAATGGAATGGAATGGAATGGAATGGAATGGAATGGAATGGAATGCAATGGAATGGAATGGAATGGAATGGAATGCAATGGAATGGAATGGAATGGAATGGAATTCAATGGAATGGAATGGAATGGAATGGAATGGAATGGAATGGAATGGAATGGAATGGAATCAACCCGAGTAGAACGGAATGGAATGGAATGGAATGGAATGGAATGGAATGGAATGGAATTGAATGGAATTCAATGGAATGGAATGGAATGGAATGGAATGGAATGGAATGGAATCGAATGGAATGGAATGGAATGGAATGGAATCGAATGGAATCGAATGGAATGGAATGGAATGGAATGGAATGGAATGGAATGGAATGGAATGGAATCAACCCGAGTAGATTGGAATGGATTGGAATGGAATGGAATGAAATGGAATGGAATGGAATTCAATGGAAAAAATGAAATGGAATGGAATGGAATGGAATGGAATCGAATGGAATCGAATGGAATGGAATGGAATGGAATGGAATGGAATGGAATGGAATGGAATCGAATGGAATGGAATGGAATGGAATGGAATCGAATGGAATCGAATGGAATGGAATGGAATGGAATGGAATGGAATGGAAAGGAATAGAATGGAATCGAATGGAATGGAATGGAATGGAATGGAATGGAATGGAATGGAATGGAATTTAATGCAATGGAATGGAAAGGAATGGAATGGAATTCAATGGAATGGAATGGAATGGAATGGAATGGAATGGAATCAACCCGAGTAGAACGGAACGGAATGGAATGGAATGGAATGGAATGGAATGGAATGGAATGGAATGGAATGGAATGGAATTCAATGGAATGGAATTCAATGGAATAGAATGGAATGGAATGGAATGGAATGGAATGGAATGAACCGGAGTAGAACGGAATGGAATGGAATGGAATTGAAAGGAATGGAATGGAATGGAATGGAATGGAATCGAATGGAATGGAATGGAATGGAATGGAATGGAATGGAATGGAATGGAATGGAATGGAATCGAATGGAATGGAATGGAATGGAATGGAATCGAATGGAATCGAATGGAATGGAATGGAATGGAATGGAATGGAATGGAATGGAATGGAATGGAATGGAATCAACCCGAGTAGATTGGAATGGATTGGAATGGAATGGAATGGAATGGAATGGAATCGAATGGAATGGAATGGAATGGAATGGAATCGAATGGAATCGAATGGAATGGAATGGAATGGAATGGAATGGAATGGAATGGAATGGAATGGAATGGAATGGAATGGAATCAACCCGAGTAGATTGTAATGGATTGCAATGGAATGGAATGAAATGGAATGGAATGGAATGGAATGGAATGGAATGGAATGGAATGGAATGGAATGGAATGGAATGGAATGGAATGGAATGGAATCAACCCGAGTAGAATGGAATGGATTGGAATGGAATGGAATGGAATCGAATGGAATGGAATGGAATCGAATGGAATGGAAAGGAATGGAATGGACGCGAGTAGAACGGAATGGAATGGAATGGAATGGAATGGAATGGAATGGAATGGAATGGAATGGAATGGAATGGAATGGAATGAACCCGAGTGGAACGGAATGGAATGGAATGGAATGGAATGGAATGGAATGGAATGGAATGGAATGGAATGGAATCAACCCGAGCAGAATGGAATGGATAGGAATGGAATGGAATGGAATGGAATGGAATTCAATAGAATAGAATGGAAGGGAATGGAAAGGAATGGAATGGAATGGAATGGAATGGAATGGAATGGAATTCAATGGAATGGAACGGAATGGAATGGAATGGAATGGAATGGAATGGAATGGAATGGAATGGAATGGAATGGAGTGGAATGGAAGGGAATGGAATGGAATGGAATGGAATGGAATGGAATGGAATCAACAGGAGTAGAATGGAATGGATTGGAATGGAATGGAATGGAATGGAATCGAATGGAATGGAATGGAATCGAATGGAATGGAATCGAATGGAATGGACGCGAGTAGAACGGAATGGAATGGAATGGAATGGAATGGAATGGAATGGATTGGAATGAACCTGAGTAGAACGCAATGGAATGGAATGGAATGCAATGGAATAGAATGGAATGGAATGGAATGGAATGGAATCAACCCGAGTAGAATGGAATGGATAGGAATGGAATGGAATGGAATGGAATGTAATGCAATAGAATGGAATGGAAGGGAATGGAAAGGAATGGAATGGAATGGAAAGGAATGGAATGGAATGGAATCGAATGGAATCGAATGGAATCGAATGGAATGGAGTGGAATAGAGTGGAATCAACCCGAATAGAACGGAACAGAACGAAACGGAACGGAACGGAACGGAATGGAATGGTGTGAAATGGAATGGAATCAAATGGAGTCGAATGGAACCGAATGGAATGGAATGGAATGGAATGGAATCAACCCGAGTAGAACGGAATGGAATGGAATGGAATGGAATGGAATGGAATGGAATGGAATGGAATGCAATGGAATGGAATGGAATGGAATGGAATGGAGTGGAATGGAATGCAATGGAATGGAATGGAATGGAATGGAATTCAATGGAATGGAATGGAATGGAATGGAATGGAATGGAATGGAATGGAATGGAATGGAATGGAATCAACCCGAGTAGAACGGAATGGAATGGAATGGAATGGAATGGAATGGAATGGAATTGAATGGAATTCAAAGGAATGGAATGGAATGGAATGGAATGGAATGGAATGGAATGGAATGGAATGGAATGGAATGGAATGGAATGGAATGGAATGGAATGGAATGGAATGGAATTTAATGCAATGGAATGGAAAGGAATGGAATGGAATTCAATGGAATGGAATGGAATGGAATGGAATGGAATGGAATCAACCCGAGTAGAACGGAATGGAATGGAATGGAATGGAATGGAATGGAATGGAATGGAATGGAATGGAATGGAATGGAATGGAATGGAATGGAATGGAATTCAATGGAATGGAATTCAATGGAATAGAATGGAATGGAATGGAATGGAATGGAATGGAATGAACCGGAGTAGAACGGAATGGAATGGAATGGAATTGAAAGGAATGGAATGGAATGGAATGGAATGGAATCGAATGGAATCGAATGGAATCGAATGGAATGGAGTGGAATTGAATGGAATCAACCAGAGTAGAACGGAATGGAATGGAACGGAAAGGAATGGAATGGAGTGAAATGGAATGGAATCGAATGGAACCGAATGGAATGGAATGGAAGGGAATGGAATGGAATGGAATGGAATGGAATGGAATGGAATGGAATGGAATGGAATGGAATGGAATCAACCCGAGTAGAATGGAATGGATTGGAATGGAATGGAGTGGAATGGAATGGAATGGAATGGAATGGAATGGAATGGAATGGAATCGAATGGAATCGAATGGAATGGAATGGAATGGAATGGAATCAACCCGAGTAGAAGGGAATGGAATGGAATGGAATGGAATGGAATGGAATGGAATGGAATGGAATGGAATTCAATGGAATAGGATGGAATGGAATGGAATGGAATGGAATGGAATGGAATGGAATCGAATCGAATGGAATGGAATGGAATGGAATGGAATGGAATCAACCCGAGTAGAATGGAATGGAGTGGAATGGAATGGAATGGAATGGAATGGAATGGAATGGAATGGAATGGAATCGAATGGAATCGAATGGAATGGAATGGAATGGAATGGAATCAACACGAGTAGAAGGGAATGGAATGGAATGGAATGGAATGGAATTCCATGGAATGGAATGGAATGGAATGGAATGGAATGGAATGGAATTCCATGGAATAGGATGGAATGGAATGGAATGGAATGGAATGGAATGGAATGGAATCGAATCGAATGGAATCGAATGGAATCGAATGGAATGGAATGGAATAGAATGGAATCAACCAGAGTAGAAAGGAATGGAATGGAATGGAATGGAATGGAATGGAATGGAATGGAATGGAATGCAATGAAATGGAAAGGAATGGAATGGAATAGAATGGAATGGACTGGAATGAAATGGAAAGGAATGGAATGGACTGGAATGGAATGGAATGGAATCAACCCGAGTAGAATGGAATGGATTGGAATGGAATGGAATGGAATCGAATGGAATCAAATGGAACCGACTGGAATGGAATGGAAGGGAATGGAATGGAATGGAATGGAATGGAATGGAATGGAATGGAATGGAATGGAATCAACCCGAGTAGAAAGGAATGGATTGGAATGGAATGGAATATAATGTAATGGAATGGAATGGAATCGAATGGAATCGAATGGAATCGAATGGAATGGAATGGAATGGAATGGAATGGAATGGAATTCAATGGAATGGAATGGAATGGAATGGAATGGAATCAACCCGAGTAGAACGGAATGGAATGGAATGGAATGGAATGGAATGGAATGGAATGGAATGGAATGTAATGGAGTGGAGTGGAATGGAGTGGAATGGAATGGAATGGAATGGAATGGAATGGAATTCAATGGAATAGAATGGAATGGAATGGAATGGAATGGAATCAACCCGAGTAGAAAGGAATGGAATGGAATGGAATGGAATGGAATTGAATGGAATGGAATGGAATGGAATGGAATGGAATGGAATGCAATGAAATGGAATGGAATGCAATGGAATCGAATGGATTGGACTGGAATGACATGGAATGGAATGGAATGGAATGGAATGGAATGGAATGGAATGGAATGGAATCAACCCGAGTAGAATGGAATGGATTGGAATGGAATGGAATGGAATCGAATGGAATGGAATGGAATCGAATGGAATGGAAAGGAATGGAATGGACGCGAGTAGAACGGAATGGAATGGAATGGAATGGAATGGAATGGAATGGAATGGAATGGAATGGAATGAACCCGAGTGGAATCGGAATGGAATGGAATGGAATGGAATGGAATGGAATCAACCCGAGCAGAATGGAATGGATAGGAATGGAATGGAATGGAATGGAATGTAATTCAATAGAATAGAATGGAAGGGAATGGAAAGGAATGGAATGGAATGGAATGGAATGGAATGGAATGGAATTCAATGGAATGGAACGGAATGGAATGGAATGGAATGGAATGGAATGGAATGGAATGGAATGGAATGGAATGGAGTGGAATGGAAGGGAATGGAATGGAATGGAATGGAATGGAATGGAATGGAATGGAATCAACAGGAGTAGAATGGAATGGATTGGAATGGAATGGAATGGAATGGAATCGAATGGAATGGAATGGAATCGAATGGAATGGAATGGAATGGAATGGACGCGAGTAGAACGGAATGGAATGGAATGGAATGGAATGGAATGGAATGGAATGGAATGGAATGGAATGGATTGGAATGAACCTGAGTAGAACGCAATGGAATGGAATGGAATGCAATGGAATAGAATGGAATGGAATGGAATGGAATGGAATCAACCCGAGTAGAATGGAATGGATAGGAATGGAATGGAATGGAATGGAATGTAATGCAATAGAATGGAATGGAAGGGAATGGAAAGGAATGGAACGGAATGGAAAGGAATGCAATGGAATGGAATCGAATGGAATCGAATGGAATCGAATGGAATGGAGTGGAATAGAGTGGAATCAACCCGAATAGAACGGAACAGAACGAAACGGAACGGAACGGAACGGAATGGAATGGTGTGAAATGGAATGGAATCAAATGGAGTCGAATGGAACCGAATGGAATGGAATGGAAGGGAATGGAATGGAATGGAATGGAATGGAATGGAATGGAATGGAATGGAATCAACCCGAGTAGAACGGAATGGAATGGAATGGAATGGAATGGAATGGAATGGAATGGAATGGAATGGAATGGAATGCAATGGAATGGAATGGAATGGAATGGAATGCAATGGAATGGAATGGAATGGAATGGAATTCAATGGAATGGAATGGAATGGAATGGAATGGAATGGAATGGAATGGAATCAACCCGAGTAGAACGGAATGGAATGGAATGGAATGGAATGGAATGGAATGGAATGGAATTGAATGGAATTCAATGGAATGGAATGGAATGGAATGGAATGGAATGGAATGGAATCGAATGGAATGGAATGGAATGGAATGGAATCGAATGGAATCGAATGGAATGGAATGGAATGGAATGGAATGGAATGGAATGGAATGGAATGGAATCAACCCGAGTAGATTGGAATGGATTGGAATGGAATGGAATGAAATGGAATGGAATGGAATTCAATGGAAAAAATGAAATGGAATGGAATGGAATGGAATGGAATCGAATGGAATGGAATGGAATGGAATGGAATGGAATGGAATGGAATGGAATGGAATGGAATCGAATGGAATGGAATGGAATGGAATGGAATCGAATGGAATCGAATGGAATGGAATGGAATGGAATGGAATGGAATGGAAAGGAATAGAATGGAATCGAATGGAATGGAATGGAATGGAATGGAATGGAATGGAATGGAATGGAATTTAATGCAATGGAATGGAAAGGAATGGAATGGAATTCAATGGAATGGAATGGAATGGAATGGAATGGAATGGAATCAACCCGAGTAGAACGGAACGGAATGGAATGGAATGGAATGGAATGGAATGGAATGGAATGGAATGGAATGGAATGGAATTCAATGGAATGGAATTCAATGGAATAGAATGGAATGGAATGGAATGGAATGGAATGGAATGAACCGGAGTAGAACGGAATGGAATGGAATGGAATTGAAAGGAATGGAATGGAATGGAATGGAATGGAATCGAATGGAATGGAATGGAATGGAATGGAATGGAATGGAATGGAATGGAATGGAATCGAATGGAATGGAATGGAATGGAATGGAATCGAATGGAATCGAATGGAATGGAATGGAATGGAATGGAATGGAATGGAATGGAATGGAATGGAATGGAATCAACCCGAGTAGATTGGAATGGATTGGAATGGAATGGAATGGAATGGAATGGAATCGAATGGAATGGAATGGAATGGAATGGAATCGAATGGAATCGAATGGAATGGAATGGAATGGAATGGAATGGAATGGAATGGAATGGAATGGAATGGAATGGAATGGAATCAACCCGAGTAGATTGTAATGGATTGCAATGGAATGGAATGAAATGGAATGGAATGGAATGGAATGGAATGGAATGGAATGGAATGGAATGGAATGGAATGGAATGGAATGGAATGGAATCAACCCGAGTAGAATGGAATGGATTGGAATGGAATGGAATGGAATCGAATGGAATGGAATGGAATCGAATGGAATGGAAAGGAATGGAATGGACGCGAGTAGAACGGAATGGAATGGAATGGAATGGAATGGAATGGAATGGAATGGAATGGAATGGAATGGAATGGAATGGAATGAACCCGAGTGGAACGGAATGGAATGGAATGGAATGGAATGGAATGGAATGGAATGGAATGGAATGGAATGGAATGGAATCAACCCGAGCAGAATGGAATGGATAGGAATGGAATGGAATGGAATGGAATGGAATTCAATAGAATAGAATGGAAGGGAATGGAAAGGAATGGAATGGAATGGAATGGAATGGAATGGAATGGAATTCAATGGAATGGAACGGAATGGAATGGAATGGAATGGAATGGAATGGAATGGAATGGAATGGAATGGAATGGAGTGGAATGGAAGGGAATGGAATGGAATGGAATGGAATGGAATGGAATGGAATCAACAGGAGTAGAATGGAATGGATTGGAATGGAATGGAATGGAATGGAATCGAATGGAATGGAATGGAATCGAATGGAATGGAATCGAATGGAATGGACGCGAGTAGAACGGAATGGAATGGAATGGAATGGAATGGAATGGAATGGATTGGAATGAACCTGAGTAGAACGCAATGGAATGGAATGGAATGCAATGGAATAGAATGGAATGGAATGGAATGGAATGGAATCAACCCGAGTAGAATGGAATGGATAGGAATGGAATGGAATGGAATGGAATGTAATGCAATAGAATGGAATGGAAGGGAATGGAAAGGAATGGAATGGAATGGAAAGGAATGGAATGGAATGGAATCGAATGGAATCGAATGGAATCGAATGGAATGGAGTGGAATAGAGTGGAATCAACCCGAATAGAACGGAACAGAACGAAACGGAACGGAACGGAACGGAATGGAATGGTGTGAAATGGAATGGAATCAAATGGAGTCGAATGGAACCGAATGGAATGGAATGGAATGGAATGGAATCAACCCGAGTAGAACGGAATGGAATGGAATGGAATGGAATGGAATGGAATGGAATGGAATGGAATGGAATGGAATGGAATGGAATGCAATGGAATGGAATGGAATGGAATGGAATGGAGTGGAATGGAATGCAATGGAATGGAATGGAATGGAATGGAATTCAATGGAATGGAATGGAATGGAATGGAATGGAATGGAATGGAATGGAATGGAATGGAATGGAATCAACCCGAGTAGAACGGAATGGAATGGAATGGAATGGAATGGAATGGAATGGAATTGAATGGAATTCAAAGGAATGGAATGGAATGGAATGGAATGGAATGGAATGGAATGGAATGGAATGGAATGGAATGGAATGGAATGGAATGGAATGGAATTTAATGCAATGGAATGGAAAGGAATGGAATGGAATTCAATGGAATGGAATGGAATGGAATGGAATGGAATGGAATCAACCCGAGTAGAACGGAATGGAATGGAATGGAATGGAATGGAATGGAATGGAATGGAATGGAATGGAATGGAATGGAATGGAATGGAATGGAATGGAATTCAATGGAATGGAATTCAATGGAATAGAATGGAATGGAATGGAATGGAATGGAATGGAATGAACCGGAGTAGAACGGAATGGAATGGAATGGAATTGAAAGGAATGGAATGGAATGGAATGGAATGGAATCGAATGGAATGGAATGGAATGGAATGGAATGGAATGGAATGGAATGGAATGGAATGGAATCGAATGGAATGGAATGGAATGGAATGGAATCGAATGGAATGGAATGGAATGGAATGGAATGGAATGGAATGGAATGGAATGGAATGGAATGGAATCAACCCGAGTAGATTGGAATGGATTGGAATGGAATGGAATGGAATGGAATGGAATCGAATGGAATGGAATGGAATGGAATGGAATCGAATGGAATCGAATGGAATGGAATGGAATGGAATGGAATGGAATGGAATGGAATGGAATGGAATGGAATGGAATGGAATGGAATGGAATCAACCCGAGTAGATTGTAATGGATTGGAATGGAATGGAATGAAATGGAATGGAATGGAATGGAATGGAATGGAATGGAATGGAATGGAGTGGAATGGAATGGAATGGAATCAACCCGAGTAGAATGGAATGGATTGGAATGGAATGGAATGGAATCGAATGGAATGGAATGGAATCGAATGGAATGGAAAGGAATGGAATGGACGCGAGTAGAACGGAATGGAATGGAATGGAATGGAATGGAATGGAATGGAATGGAATGGAATGGAATGGAATGGAATGAACCCGAGTGGAACGGAATGGAATGGAATGGAATGGAATGGAATGGAATGGAATGGAATGGAATGGAATCAACCCGAGCAGAATGGAATGGATAGGAATGGAATGGAATGGAATGGAATGGAATTCAATAGAATAGAATGGAAGGGAATGGAAAGGAATGGAATGGAATGGAATGGAATGGAATGGAATGGAATTCAATGGAATGGAACGGAATGGAATGGAATGGAATGGAATGGAATGGAATGGAATGGAATGGAATGGAATGGAATGGAGTGGAATGGAAGGGAATGGAATGGAATGGAATGGAATGGAATGGAATGGAATCAACAGGAGTAGAATGGAATGGATTGGAATGGAATGGAATGGAATGGAATGGAATGGAATGGAATGGAATCGAATGGAATGGAATCGAATGGAATGGACGCGAGTAGAACGGAATGGAATGGAATGGAATGGAATGGAATGGAATGGAATGGAATGGAATGGATTGGAATGAACCTGAGTAGAACGCAATGGAATGGAATGGAATGCAATGGAATAGAATGGAATGGAATGGAATGGAATGGAATCAACCCGAGTAGAATGGAATGGATAGGAATGGAATGGAATGGAATGGAATGTAATGCAATAGAATGGAATGGAAGGGAATGGAAAGGAATGGAATGGAATGGAAAGGAATGGAATGGAATGGAATCGAATGGAATCGAATGAAATCGAATGGAATGGAGTGGAATAGAGTGGAATCAACCCGAATAGAACGGAACAGAACGAAACGGAACGGAACGGAACGGAATGGAATGGTGTGAAATGGAATGGAATCAAATGGAGTCGAATGGAACCGAATGGAATGGAATGGAATGGAATGGAATGGAATGGAATCAACCCGAGTAGAACGGAATGGAATGGAATGGAATGGAATGGAATGGAATGGAATGGAATGGAATGGAATGCAATGGAATGGAATGGAATGGAATGGAATGGAGTGGAATGGAATGCAATGGAATGGAATGGAATGGAATGGAATTCAATGGAATGGAATGGAATGGAATGGAATGGAATGGAATGGAATGGAATGGAATCAACCCGAGTAGAACGGAATGGAATGGAATGGAATGGAATGGAATGGAATGGAATTGAATGGAATTCAAAGGAATGGAATGGAATGGAATGGAATGGAATGGAATGGAATCGAATGGAATGGAATGGAATGGAATGGAATCGAATGGAATCGAATGGAATGGAATGGAATGGAATGCAATGGAATGGAACGGAATGGAATGGAATGGAATGGAATCAACCCGAGTAGATTGGAATGGATTGGAATGGAATGGAATGAAATGGAATGGAATGGAATTCAATGGAAAAAATGAAATGGAATGGAATGGAATGTAATGGAATCGAATGGAATCGAATGGAATGGAATGGAATGGAATGGAATGGAATGGAATGGAATCGAATGGAATGGAATGGAATGGAATGGAATCGAATGGAATCGAATGGAATGGAATGGAATGGAATGGAATGGAATGGAATGGAATCGAATGGAATCGAATGGAATGGAATGGAATGGAATGGAATGGAATGGAATGGAATTTAATGCAATGGAATGGAAAGGAATGGAATGGAATTCAATGGAATGGAATGGAATGGAATGGAATGGAATGGAATGGAATGGAATGGAATGGAATCAACCCGAGTAGAACGGAATGGAATGGAATGGAATGGAATGGAATGGAATGGAATGGAATGGAATCAACCCGAGCAGAATGGAATGGATAGGAATGGAATGGAATGGAATGGAATGGAATTCAATAGAATAGAATGGAAGGGAATGGAAAGGAATGGAATGGAATGGAATGGAATGGAATGGAATGGAATTCAATGGAATGGAACGGAATGGAATGGAATGGAATGGAATGGAATGGAATGGAATGGAATGGAATGGAATGGAATGGAATGCAATGGAATGGAATGGAATGGAATGGAATGGAGTGGAATGGAATGCAATGGAATGGAATGGAATGGAATGGAATTCAATGGAATGGAATGGAATGGAATGGAATGGAATGGAATGGAATGGAATGGAATCAACCCGAGTAGAACGGAATGGAATGGAATGGAATGGAATGGAATGGAATGGAATTGAATGGAATTCAAAGGAATGGAATGGAATGGAATGGAATGGAATGGAATGGAATGGAATGGAATGGAATGGAATGGAATGGAATGGAATGGAATGGAATTTAATGCAATGGAATGGAAAGGAATGGAATGGAATTCAATGGAATGGAATGGAATGGAATGGAATGGAATGGAATCAACCCGAGTAGAACGGAATGGAATGGAATGGAATGGAATGGAATGGAATGGAATGGAATGGAATGGAATGGAATGGAATTCAATGGAATGGAATTCAATGGAATAGAATGGAATGGAATGGAATGGAATGGAATGGAATGAACCGGAGTAGAACGGAATGGAATGGAATGGAATTGAAAGGAATGGAATGGAATGGAATGGAATGGAATCGAATGGAATGGAATGGAATGGAATGGAATGGAATGGAATGGAATGGAATGGAATCGAATGGAATGGAATGGAATGGAATGGAATCGAATGGAATCGAATGGAATGGAATGGAATGGAATGGAATGGAATGGAATGGAATGGAACGGAATGGAATGGAATGGAATCAACCCGAGTAGATTGGAATGGATTGGAATGGAATGGAATGGAATGGAATGGAATCGAATGGAATGGAATGGAATGGAATGGAATCGAATGGAATCGAATGGAATGGAATGGAATGGAATGGAATGGAATGGAATGGAATGGAATGGAATGGAATGGAATGGAATGGAATCAACCCGAGTAGATTGTAATGGATTGGAATGGAATGGAATGAAATGGAATGGAATGGAATGGAATGGAATGGAATGGAATGGAATGGAGTGGAATGGAATGGAATGGAATCAACCCGAGTAGAATGGAATGGATTGGAATGGAATGGAATGGAATCGAATGGAATGGAATGGAATCGAATGGAATGGAAAGGAATGGAATGGACGCGAGTAGAACGGAATGGAATGGAATGGAATGGAATGGAATGGAATGGAATGGAATGGAATGGAATGGAATGGAATGAACCCGAGTGGAACGGAATGGAATGGAATGGAATGGAATGGAATGGAATGGAATGGAATGGAATGGAATGGAATGGAATCAACCCGAGCAGAATGGAATGGATAGGAATGGAATGGAATGGAATGGAATGGAATTCAATAGAATAGAATGGAAGGGAATGGAAAGGAATGGAATGGAATGGAATGGAATGGAATGGAATGGAATTCAATGGAATGGAACGGAATGGAATGGAATGGAATGGAATGGAATGGAATGGAATGGAATGGAATGGAATGGAATGGAGTGGAATGGAAGGGAATGGAATGGAATGGAATGGAATGGAATGGAATGGAATGGAATCAACAGGAGTAGAATGGAATGGATTGGAATGGAATGGAATGGAATGGAATCGAATGGAATGGAATGGAATCGAATGGAATGGAATCGAATGGAATGGACGCGAGTAGAACGGAATGGAATGGAATGGAATGGAATGGAATGGAATGGAATGGAATGGAATGGATTGGAATGAACCTGAGTAGAACGCAATGGAATGGAATGGAATGCAATGGAATAGAATGGAATGGAATGGAATGGAATGGAATCAACCCGAGTAGAATGGAATGGATAGGAATGGAATGGAATGGAATGGAATGTAATGCAATAGAATGGAATGGAAGGGAATGGAAAGGAATGGAATGGAATGGAAAGGAATGGAATGGAATGGAATCGAATGGAATCGAATGGAATCGAATGGAATGGAGTGGAATAGAGTGGAATCAACCCGAATAGAACGGAACAGAACGAAACGGAACGGAACGGAACGGAATGGAATGGTGTGAAATGGAATGGAATCAAATGGAGTCGAATGGAACCGAATGGAATGGAATGGAATGGAATGGAATGGAATGGAATCAACCCGAGTAGAACGGAATGGAATGGAATGGAATGGAATGGAATGGAATGGAATGGAATGGAATGGAATGCAATGGAATGGAATGGAATGGAATGGAATGGAGTGGAATGGAATGCAATGGAATGGAATGGAATGGAATGGAATTCAATGGAATGGAATGGAATGGAATGGAATGGAATGGAATGGAATGGAATGGAATCAACCCGAGTAGAACGGAATGGAATGGAATGGAATGGAATGGAATGGAATGGAATTGAATGGAATTCAAAGGAATGGAATGGAATGGAATGGAATGGAATGGAATGGAATCGAATGGAATGGAATGGAATGGAATGGAATCGAATGGAATCGAATGGAATGGAATGGAATGGAATGCAATGGAATGGAATGGAATGGAATGGAATGGAATGGAATCAACCCGAGTAGATTGGAATGGATTGGAATGGAATGGAATGAAATGGAATGGAATGGAATTCAATGGAAAAAATGAAATGGAATGGAATGGAATGGAATGGAATCGAATGGAATCGAATGGAATGGAATGGAATGGAATGGAATGGAATGGAATGGAATCGAATGGAATGGAATGGAATGGAATGGAATCGAATGGAATCGAATGGAATGGAATGGAATGGAATGGAATGGAATGGAATGGAATCGAATGGAATCGAATGGAATGGAATGGAATGGAATGGAATGGAATGGAATGGAATTTAATGCAATGGAATGGAAGGGAATGGAATGGAATTCAATGGAATGGAATGGAATGGAATGGAATGGAATGGAATGGAATGGAATGGAATCAACCCGAGTAGAACGGAATGGAATGGAATGGAATGGAATGGAATGGAATGGAATGGAATGGAATCAACCCGAGCAGAATGGAATGGATAGGAATGGAATGGAATGGAATGGAATGGAATTCAATAGAATAGAATGGAAGGGAATGGAATGGAATGGAATGGAATGGAATGGAATGGAATTCAATGGAATGGAATGGAATGGAATGGAATGGAATGGAATGGAATGGAATGGAATGGAATGGAATGGAGTGGAATGGAAGGGAATGGAATGGAATGGAATGGAATGGAATGGAATGGAATCAACAGGAGTAGAATGGAATGGATTGGAATGGAATGGAATGGAATGGAATCGAATGGAATGGAATGGAATCAAATGGAATGGAATGGAATGGAATGGACGCGAGTAGAACGGAATGGAATGGAATGGAATGGAATGGAATGGAATGGAATGGAATGGATTGGAATGAACCTGAGTAGAACGCAATGGAATGGAATGGAATGCAATGGAATAGAATGGAATGGAATGGAATGGAATGGAATCAACCCGAGTAGAATGGAATGGATAGGAATGGAATGGAATGGAATGGAATGTAATGCAATAGAATGGAATGGAAGGGAATGGAAAGGAATGGAATGGAATGGAAAGGAATGGAATGGAATGGAATCGAATGGAATCGAATGGAATCGAATGGAATGGAGTGGAATAGAGTGGAATCAACCCGAATAGAACGGAACAGAACGAAACGGAACGGAACGGAACGGAATGGAATGGTGTGAAATGGAATGGAATCAAATGGAGTCGAATGGAACCGAATGGAATGGAATGGAATGGAATGGAATGGAATCAACCCGAGTAGAACGGAATGGAATGGAATGGAATGGAATGGAATGGAATGGAATGGAATGGAATGGAATGGAATGCAATGGAATGGAATGGAATGGAATGGAATGGAGTGGAATGGAATGCAATGGAATGGAATGGAATGGAATGGAATTCAATGGAATGGAATGGAATGGAATGGAATGGAATGGAATGGAATGGAATGGAATCAACCCGAGTAGAACGGAATGGAATGGAATGGAATGGAATGGAATGGAATGGAATTGAATGGAATTCAAAGGAATGGAATGGAATGGAATGGAATGGAATGGAATGGAATCGAATGGAATGGAATGGAATGGAATGGAATCGAATGGAATCGAATGGAATGGAATGGAATGGAATGCAATGGAATGGAATGGAATGGAATGGAATGGAATGGAATCAACCCGAGTAGATTGGAATGGATTGGAATGGAATGGAATGAAATGGAATGGAATGGAATTCAATGGAAAAAATGAAATGGAATGGAATGGAATGGAATGGAATCGAATGGAATCGAATGGAATGGAATGGAATGGAATGGAATGGAATGGAATGGAATGGAATGGAATGGAATGGAATGGAATGGAATCGAATGGAATCGAATGGAATGGAATGGAATGGAATGGAATGGAATGGAATGGAATTTAATCGAATGGAATCGAATGGAATGGAATGGAATGGAATGGAATGGAATGGAATGGAATTTAATGCAATGGAATGGAAAGGAATGGAATGGAATTCAATGGAATGGAATGGAATGGAATGGAATGGAATGGAATGGAATGGAATGGAATCAACCCGAGTAGAACGGAATGGAATGGAATGGAATGGAATGGAATGGAATGGAATGGAATGGAATGGAATGGAATGGAATGGAATGGAATTCAATGGAATGGAATTCAATGGAATAGAATGGAATGGAATGGAATGGAATGGAATGGAATGAACCCGAGTAGAACGGAATGGAATGGAATGGAATTGAAAGGAATGGAATGGAATGGAATGGAATGGAATCGAATGGAATGGAATGGAATGGAATGGAATGGAATGGAATGGAATCGAATGGAATGGAATGGAATGGAATGGAATGGAATGGAATGGAATGGAATCGAATGGAATGGAATGCAATGGAATGGAATCGAATGGAATCGAATGGAATGGAATGGAATGGAATGGAATGGAATGGAATGGAATGGAATGGAATGGAATGGAATCAACCCGAGTAGATTGGAATGGATTGGAATGGAATGGAATGGAATGGAATGGAATGGAATGGAATTCAATGGAAAAAATGAAATGGAATGGAATGGAATGGAATGGAATGGAATCGAATGGAATGGAATGGAATGCAATGGAATGGAATGGAATGGAATGGAATGGAATGGAATGGAATGGAATGGAATGGAATGGAATGGAATGGAATGGAATGGAATGCAATGGAATGGAATGGAATGGAATGGAATTCAATGGAATGGAATGGAATGGAATGGAATGGAATGGAATGGAATGGAATGGAATGGAATCAACCAGAGTAGAACGGAATGGAATGGAATGGAATGGAATGGAATGGAATGGAATGGAATGGAATGGAATTGAATGGAATTCAATGGAATGGAATGGAATGGAATGGAATGGAATGGAATGGAATCGAATGGAATGGAATGGAATGGAATGGAATGGAATCGAATGGAATCGAATGGAATGGAATGGAATGGAATGGAATGGAAAGGAATGGAATGGAATGGAATGGAATGGAATCAACCCGAGTAGATTGGAATGGATTGGATTGGAATGGAATGGAATGGAATGGAATGGAATTCAATGGAAAAAATGAAATGGAATGGAATGGAATGGAATGGAATGGAATGGAATCGAATTTAATCGAATGGAATGGAATGGAATGGAATGGAATGGAATGGAATCGAATGGAATGGAATGGAATGGAATGGAATCGAATGGAATCGAATGGAATGGAATGGAATGGAATGGAATGGAATGGAATGGAACGGAATTTAATGCAATGGAATGGAATGGAATGGAATGGAATTCAATGGAATGGAATGGAATGGAATGGAATGGAATGGAATGGAATGGAATGGAATGGAATCAACCCGAGTAGAACGGAATGGAATGGAATGGAATGGAATGGAATGGAATGGAATGGAATGGAATGGAATGGAATGGAATTCAATGGAATGGAATTCAATGGAATAGAATGGAATGGAATGGAGTGGAATGGAATGGAATGAACCCGAGTAGAACGGAATGGAATGGAATGGAATGGAATGGAATGGAATGGAATGGAATCGAATGGAATCGAATGGAATGGAATGGAATGGAATGGAATGGAATGGAATGGAATGGAATGCAATGGAATGGAATGGAATCGAATGGAATGGAATTCAATGGAAAAAATGAAATGGAATGGAATGGAATGGAATGGAATGGAATGGAATCGAATGGAATGGAATGGAATGGAATGGAATGGAATGGAATCGAATGGAATGGAATGGAATGGAATGGAATCGAAGGGAATCGAATGGAATGGAATGGAATGGAATGGAATGGAATGGAATCAACCCGAGTAGATTGGAATGGATTGGAATGGAATGGAATGGAATGGAATGGAATTCAATGGAAAAAATGAAATGGAATGCAATGGAATGGAATGGAATGGAATGGAATGGAATGGAATTTAGTGCAATGGAATGGAATGGAATGGAATGGAATTCAATGGAATGGAATGGAATGGAATGGAATGGAATGGAATGGAATGGAATGGAATCAAACCGAGTAGAACGGAATGGAATGGAATGGAATTTAACGGAAAGGAATGGAATGGAATGGAATGGAATTCAATGGAATGGAATGGAATGGAATGGAATGGAAGGGAATGGAATCAACCCGAGTAGAACGGAATGGAATGGAATGGAATGGAATGGAATGGAATGGAATGGAATTCAATGGAATAGAATGGAATGGAATGGAATGGAATGGAATGAACCCGAGTAGAACGGAATGGAATGGAATGGAATTGAATGGAATGGAATGGAATGGAATGGAATGGAATGGAATGGAATGGAATGGAATGGAATCAACCCGAGTAGAATTGAATGGATTGGAATGGAATGGAATGGAATGGAATGGAATTCAATGGAATAGAATGAAATGGAATGCAATGGAATGGAATGGAATGGAATGGAATGGAATGGAATGGAATGGAATGGAATCAACCCGAGTAGAATGGAATGGATTGGAATGGAATGGAATGGAATGGAATGGAATGGAATGGAATCAACCCGAGTAGAACGGAATGGAATGGAATGGAATGGAATGGAATGGAATGGAATGGAATCAACCCGAGTAGAATGCAATGGAATGGAATGGAATGGAATAGAATGGAATGGCATGGAATGGAATGGAATGGAATGGAATCAACCCGAGTAGAACGGAATGGAATGGAGTGGAATGGAATGGAATTCAAAGAAATGGAATGGTATGGAATGGAATGGAATGGAATCAACCCGAGTAGAACGGAATGGAATGGAATGAAATGGAATGGAATGGAATGGAATGGAATGGAATGGAATCGAATGGAATCGAATGGAATCGAATGGAATCGAATGGAATGGAGTGGAATTGAATGGAATCAACCAGAGTAGAACGGAATGGAATGGAACGGAACGGAATGGAACGGAACGGAAAGGAATGGAATGGAGTGAAATGGAATGGAATCGAATGGAACCGAATGGAATGGAATGGAAGGGAATGGAATGGAATGGAATGGAATGGAATGGAATGGAATGGAATGGAATCAACCCGAGTAGAATGGAATGGATTGGAATGGAATGGAGTGGAATGGAATGGAATGGAATGGAATGGAATGGAATGGAATGGAATCGAATGGAATCGAATGGAATGGAATGGAATGGAATGGAATCAACCCGAGTAGAAGGGAATGGAATGGAATGGAATGGAATGGAATGGAATGGAATGGAATGGAATTCAATGGAATAGGATGGAATGGAATGGAATGGAATGGAATGGAATGGAATGGAATGGAATCGAATGGAATCGAATGGAATCGAATGGAATGGAATGGAATAGAATGGAATCAACCAGAGTAGAAAGGAATGGAATGGAATGGAATGGAATGGAATGGAATGGAATGGAATGGAATGGAATGGAATGGAATCAACCCGAGTAGAACGGAATGGAATGGAATGGAATGGAATGGAATGGAATGGAATGGAATGGAATGGAATGGAATTCAATGGAATGGAATTCAATGGAATAGAATGGAATGGAATGGAGTGGAATGGAATGGAATGAACCCGAGTAGAACGGAATGGAATGGAATGGAATGGAATGGAATGGAATCGAATGGAATGGAATGGAATGGAATGGAATGGAATGGAATGGAATTGAATGGAATGGAATGCAATGGAATGGAATGGAATCGAATGGAATGGAATTCAATGGAAAAAATGAAATGGAATGGAATGGAATGGAATGGAATGGAATGGAATGGAATCGAATGGAATGGAATGGAATGGAATGGAATGGAATGGAATGGAATGGAATCGAATGGAATGGAATGGAATGGAATGGAATCGAAGGGAATCGAATGGAATGGAATGGAATGGAATGGAATGGAATGGAATGGAATGGAATGGAATCAACCCGAGTAGATTGGAATGGATTGGAATGGAATGGAATGGAATGGAATGGAATTCAATGGAAAAAATGAAATGGAATGGAATGGAATGGAATGGAATGGAATGGAATGGAATGGAATTTAATGCAATGGAATGGAATGGAATGGAATGGAATTCAATGGAATGGAATGGAATGGAATGGAATGGAATGGAATGGAATGGAATGGAATCAAACCGAGTAGAACGGAATGGAATGGAATGGAATTTAATGGAAAGGAATGGAATGGAATGGAATGGAATTCAATGGAATGGAATGGAATGGAATGGAATGGAAGGGAATGGAATCAACCCGAGTAGAACGGAATGGAATGGAATGGAATGGAATGGAATGGAATGGAATGGAATTCAATGGAATAGAATGGAATGGAATGGAATGGAATGGAATGAACCCGAGTAGAACGGAATGGAATGGAATGGAATTGAATGGAATGGAATGGAATGGAATGGAATGGAATGGAATGGAATGGAATGGAATGGAATCAACCCGAGTAGAATGGAATGGATTGGAATGGAATGGAATGGAATGGAATGGAATTCAATGGAATAGAATGAAATGGAATGCAATGGAATGGAATGGAATGGAATGGAATGGAATGGAATGGAATGGAATCAACCCGAGTAGAATGGAATGGATTGGAATGGAATGGAATGGAATGGAATGGAATGGAATGGAATCAACCCGAGTAGAACGGAATGGAATGGAATGGAATTCAAAGAAATGGAATGGAATGGAATGGAATGGAATGGAATGGAATGGAATCAATCCGAGTAGAATGCAATGGAATGGAATGGAATGGAATAGAATGGAATGGCATGGAATGGAATGGAATGGAATGGAATCAACCCGAGTAGAACGGAATGGAATGGAGTGGAATGGAATGGAATTCAAAGAAATGGAATGGTATGGAATGGAATGGAATGGAATCAACCCGAGTAGAACGGAATGGAATGGAATGAAATGGAATGGAATGGAAAGGAATGGAATGGAATGGAATCGAATGGAATCGAATGGAATCGAATGGAATCGAATGGAATGGAGTGGAATTGAATGGAATCAACCAGAGTAGAACGGAATGGAATGGAACGGAACGGAATGGAACGGAACGGAAAGGAATGGAATGGAGTGAAATGGAATGGAATCGAATGGAACCGAATGGAATGGAATGGAAGGGAATGGAATGGAATGGAATGGAATGGAATGGAATGGAATGGAATGGAATCAACCCGAGTAGAATGGAATGGATTGGAATGGAATGGAGTGGAATGGAATGGAATGGAATGGAATGGAATGGAATGGAATGGAATGGAATGGAATCGAATGGAATCGAATGGAATGGAATGGAATGGAATGGAATCAACCCGAGTAGAAGGGAATGGAATGGAATGGAATGGAATGGAATGGAATGGAATGGAATGGAATGGAATTCAATGGAATAGGATGGAATGGAATGGAATGGAATGGAATGGAATGGAATGGAATGGAATCGAATCGAATGGAATCGAATGGAATCGAATGGAATGGAATGGAATAGAATGGAATCAACCAGAGTAGAAAGGAATGGAATGGAATGGAATGGAATGGAATGGAATGGAATGGAATGCAATGAAATGGAAAGGAATGGAATGGAATAGAATGGAATGGACTGGAATGAAATGGAAAGGAATGGAATGGACTGGAATGGAATGGAATGGAATCAACCCGAGTAGAATGGAATGGATTGGAATGGAATGGAATGGAATCGAATGGAATCAAATGGAACCCACTGGAATGGAATGGAATGGAATGGAATGGAATGGAATGGAATGGAATGGAATGGAATGGAATGGAATGGAATCAACCCGAGTAGAAAGGAATGGATTGGAATGGAATGGTATATAATGTAATGGAATGGAATGGAATCGAATGGAATCGAATGGAATCGAATGGAATGGAATGGAATGGAATGGAATGGAATGGAATTCAATGGAATGGAATGGAATGGAATGGAATGGAATCAACCCGAGTAGAACTGAATGGAATGGAATGGAATGGAATGGAATGGAATGGAATGGAGTGGAGTGGAATGGAGTGGAATGGAATGGAATGGAATGGAATGGAATGGAATTCAATGGAATAGAATGGAATGGAATGGAATGGAATGGAATCAACCCGAGTAGAAAGGAATGGAATGGAATGGAATGGAATGGAATTGAATGGAATGGAATGGAATGGAATGGAATGGAATGGAATGCAATGAAATGGAATGGAATGGAATGGAATCGAATGGATTGGACTGGAATGAAATGGAATGGAATGGAATGGAATGGAATGGAATGGAATGGAATGGAATGGAATGGAATGGAATGGAATCAACCCGAGTAGAATGGAATGGATTGGAATGGAATGGAATGGAATGGAATGGAATGGAATCGAATGGAATGGAAAGGAATGGAATGGACGCGAGTAGAACGGAATGGAATGGAATGGAATGGAATGGAATGGAATGGAATGGAATGGAATGGAATGGAATGGAATGAACCCGAGTGGAACGGAATGGAATGGAATGGAATGGAATGGAATGGAATGGAATGGAATGGAATGGAATCAACCCGAGCAGAATGGAATGGATAGGAATGGAATGGAATGGATTGGAATGGAATGGAATGGAATGGAATCGAATGGAATGGAATGGAATCGAATGGAATGGAATGGAATGGAATGGACGCGAGTAGAACGGAATGGAATGGAATGGAATGGAATGGAATGGAATGGAATGGATTGGAATGAACCTGAGTAGAACGCAATGGAATGGAATGGAATGCAATGGAATAGAATGGAATGGAATGGAATGGAATGGAATCAACCCGAGTAGAATGGAATGGATAGGAATGGAATGGAATGGAATGGAATGGAATGCAATAGAATGGAATGGAAGGGAATGGAAAGGAATGGAATGGAATGGAAAGGAATGGAATGGAATGGAATCGAATGGAATCGAATGGAATCGAATGGAATGGAGTGGAATAGAGTGGAATCAACCCGAATAGAACGGAACAGAACGAAACGGAACGGAACGGAACGGAATGGAATGGTGTGAAATGGAATGGAATCAAATGGAGTCGAATGGAACCGAATGGAATGGAATGGAAGGGAATGGAATGGAATGGAATGGAATGGAATGGAATGGAATGGAATGGAATGGAATCAACCCGAGTAGAACGGAATGGAATGGAATGGAATGGAATGGAATGGAATGGAATGGAATGGAATGCAATGGAATGGAATGGAATGGAATGGAATGGAATGCAATGGAATGGAATGGAATGGAATGGAATTCCATGGAATGGAATGGAATGGAATGGAATGGAATGGAATTCCATGGAATGGAATGGAATGGAATGGAATGGAATGGAATGGAATGGAATGGAATGGAATGGAATCAACCAGAGTAGAACGGAATGGAATGGAATGGAATGGAATGGAATGGAATGGAATGGAATGGAATGGAATTGAATGGAATTCTATGGAATGGAATGGAATGGAATGGAATGGAATGGAATGGAATCGAATGGAATGGAATGGAATGGAATGGAATCGAATGGAATGGAATGGAATGGAATGGAATGGAATGGAATGGAATGGAATGGAATCAACCCGAGTAGATTGGAATGGATTGGAATGGAATGGAATGAAATGGAATGGAATGGAATTCAATGGAAAAAATGAAATGGAATGGAATGGAATGGAATGGAATCGAATGGAATCGAATGGAATGGAAAGGAATGGAATGGAATGGAATGGAATGGAATCGAATGGAATGGAATGGAATGGAATGGAATCGAATGGAATCGAATGGAATGGAATGGAATGGAATGGAATGGAATGGAATGGAATCGAATGGAATCGAATGGAATGGAATGGAATGGAATTTAATGCAATGGAATGGAAAGGAATGGAATGGAATTCAATGGAATGGAATGGAATGGAATGGAATGGAATGGAATCAACCCGAGTAGAACGGAATGGAATGGAATGGAATGGAATGGAATGGAATGGAATGGAATGGAATGGAATGGAATGGAATTCCATGGAATGGAATTCAATGGAATAGAATGGAATGGAATGGAATGGAATGGAATGGAATGAACCCGAGTAGAACGGAATGGAATGGAATGGAATTGAAAGGAATGGAATGGAATGGAATGGAATGGAATCGAATGGAATGGAATGGAATGGAATGGAATGGAATGGAATGGAATGAAATCGAATGGAATGGAATTGAATGGAATGGAATCGAATGGAATCGAATGGAATGGAATGGAATGGAATGGAATGGAATGGAATGCAATGGAATGGAATGGAATGGAATGGAATGGAATGGAATGGAATGCAATGGAATGGAATGGAATGGAATGGAATTCAATGGAATGGAATGGAATGGAATGGAATGGAATGGAATGGAATGGAATGGAATGGAATCAACCCGAGTAGAACGGAATGGAATGGAATGGAATGGAATGGAATGGAATGGAATTGAATGGAATTCAAAGGAATGGAATGGAATGGAATGGAATGGAATGGAATGGAATCGAATGGAATGGAATGGAATGGAATGGAATCGAATGGAATCGAATGGAATGGAATGGAATGGAATGGAATGGAATGGAATGGAATGGAATGGAATGGAATCAACCCGAGTAGATTGGAATGGATTGGAATGGAATGGAATGAAATGGAATGGAATGGAATTCAATGGAAAAAATGAAATGGAATGGAATGGAATGGAATGGAATCGAATGGAATCGAATGGAATGGAATGGAATGGAATGGAATGGAATGGAATCGAATGGAATGGAATGGAATGGAATGGAATCGAATGGAATCGAATGGATTGGAATGGAATGGAATTGAATGGAATGGAATGGAATCGAATGGAATCGAATGGAATGGAATGGAATGGAATGGAATGGAATGGAATGGAATGGAATGGAATGGAATTTAATGCAATGGAATGGAAAGGAATGGAATGGAATTCAATGGAATGGAATGGAATGGAATGGAATGGAATGGAATGGAATGGAATGGAATGGAATGGAATGGAATGGAATCAACCCGAGTAGAACGGAATGGAATGGAATGGAATGGAATGGAATGGAATGGAATGGAATGGAATGGAATGGAATGGAATTCAATGGAATGGAATTCAATGGAATAGAATGGAATGGAATGGAATGGAATGGAATGGAATGAACCCGAGTAGAACGGAATGGAATGGAATGGAATTGAAAGGAATGGAATGGAATGGAATGGAATGGAATCGAATGGAATGGAATGGAATGGAATGGAATGGAATGGAATGGAATCGAATGGAATGGAATGGAATGGAATGGAATGGAATGGAATCGAATGGAATGGAATGCAATGGAATGGAATCGAATGGAATCGAATGGAATGGAATGGAATGGAATTGAATGGAATGGAATGGAATGGAATGGAATGGAATCAACCCGAGTAGATTGGAATGGATTGGAATGGAATGGAATGGAATGGAATGGAATGGAATTCAATGGAAAAAATGAAATGGAATGGAATGGAATGGAATGGAATGGAATCGAATGGAATGGAATGGAATGCAATGGAATGGAATGGAATGGAATGGAATGGAATGGAATGGAATGGAATGGAATGCAATGGAATGTAATGGAATGGAATGGAATTCAATGGAATGGAATGGAATGGAATGGAATGGAATGGAATGGAATGGAATGGAATCAACCAGAGTAGAACGGAATGGAATGGAATGGAATGGAATGGAATGGAATGGAATGGAATGGAATTGAATGGAATTCAATGGAATGGAATGGAATGGAATGGAATGGAATGGAATCGAATCGAATGGAATGGAATGGAATGGAATGGAATCGAATGGAATCGAATGGAATGGAATGGAATGGAATGGAATGGAAAGGAATGGAATGGAATGGAATGGAATGGAATCAACCCGAGTAGATTGGAATGGATTGGAATGGAATGGAATGGAATGGAATGGAATGGAATTCAATGGAAAAAATGAAATGGAATGGAATGGAATGGAATGGAATGGAATGGAATCGAATTTAATCGAATGGAATGGAATGGAATGGAATGGAATGGAATGGAATCGAATGGAATGGAATGGAATGGAATGGAATCGAATGGAATTGAATGGAATGGAATGGAATGGAATGGAATGGAATGGAATGGAATGGAATTTAATGCAATGGAATGGAATAGAATGGAATGGAATTCAATGGAATGGAATGGAATGGAATGGAATGGAATGGAATGGAATGGAATCAACCCGAGTAGAACGGAATGGAATGGAATGGAATGGAATGGAATGGAATGGAATGGAATGGAATGGAATGGAATGGAATTCAATGGAATGGAATAGAATGAAATGGAATGGAGTGGAATGGAACGGAATGAACCCGAGTAGAACGGAATGGAATGGAATGGAATGGAATGGAATGGAATGGAATGGAATCGAATGGAATGGAATGGAATGGAATGGAATGGAATGGAATGGAATGGAATGGAATGGAATGGAATCGAATGGAATGGAATTCAATGGAAAAAATGAAATGGAATGGATTGGAATGGAATGGAATGGAATCGAATGGAATGGAATGGAATGGAATGGAATGGAATGGAATGGAATGGAATCGAATGGAATGGAATGGAATGGAATGGAATCGAAGGGAATCGAATGGAATGGAATGGAATGGAATGGAATGGAATGGAATGGAATCAACCCGAGTAGATTGGAATGGATTGGAATGGAATGGAATGGAATGGAATGGAATTCAATGGAAAAAATGAAATGGAATGGAATGGAATGGAATGGAATGGAATGGAATGGAATGGAATTTAATGCAATGGAATGGAATGGAATGGAATGGAATTCAATGGAATGGAATGGAATGGAATGGAATGGAATGGAATGGAATGGAATCAAACCGAGTAGAACGGAATGGAATGGAATGGAATTTAATGGAAAGGAATGGAATGGAATGGAATGGAATTCAATGGAATGGAATGGAATGGAATGGAATGGAAGGGAATGGAATCAACCCGAGTAGAACGGAATGGAATGGAATGGAATGGAATGGAATGGAATGGAATGGAATGGAATGGAATTCAATGGAATAGAATGGAATGGAATGGAATGGAATGGAATGAACCCGAGTAGAACGGAATGGAATGGAATGGAATGGAATGGAATGGAATGGAATGGAATGGAATGGAATGGAATGGAATGGAATGGAATGGAATCAACCCGAGTAGAATGGAATGGATTGGAATGGAATGGAATGGAATGGAATGGAATTCAATGGAATAGAATGAAATGGAATGCAATGGAATGGAATGGAATGGAATGGAATGGAATGGAATGGAATCAACCCGAGTACAATGGAATGGATTGGAATGGAATGGAATGGAATGGAATGGAATGGAATGGAATCAACCCGAGTAGAACGGAATGGAATGGAATGGAATGGAATGGAATTCAAAGAAATGGAATGGAATGGAATGGAATGGAATGGAATGGAATGGAATCAACCCGAGTAGAATGCAATGGAATGGAATGGAATGGAATAGAATGGAATGGCATGGAATGGAATGGAATGGAATGGAATCAACCCGAGTAGAACGGAATGGAATGGAGTGGAATGGAATGGAATTCAAAGAAATGGAATGGTATGGAATGGAATGGAATGGAATCAACCCGAGTAGAACGGAATGGAATGGAATGAAATGGAATGGAATGGAATGGAATAGAATGGAATGGAATCGAATGGAATCAAATGGAATCGAATGGAATCGAATGGAATGGAGTGGAATTGAATGGAATCAACCAGAGTAGAACGGAATGGAATGGAACGGAACGGAATGGAACGGAACGGAAAGGAATGGAATGGAGTGAAATGGAATGGAATCGAATGGAACCGAATGGAATGGAATGGAATGGAATGGAATGGAATGGAATGGAATGCAATGAAATGGAAAGGAATGGAATGGAATAGAATGGAATGGACTGGAATGAAATGGAAAGGAATGGAATGGACTGGAATGGAATGGAATGGAATCAACCCGAGTAGAATGGAATGGATTGGAATGGAATGGAATGGAATCGAATGGAATCAAATGGAACCGACTGGAATGGAATGGAATGGAATGGAATGGAATGGAATGGAATGGAATGGAATGGAATGGAATCAACCCGAGTAGAAAGGAATGGATTGGAATGGAATGGTATATAATGTAATGGAATGGAATGGAATCGAATGGAATCGAATGGAATCGAATGGAATGGAATGGAATGGAATGGAATGGATTGGAATTCAATGGAATGGAATAGAATGGAATGGAATGGAATCAACCCGAGTAGAACTGAATGGAATGGAATGGAATGGAATGGAATGGAATGGAATGGAGTGGAGTGGAATGGAGTGGAATGGAATGGAATGGAATGGAATGGAATGGAATGGAATTCAATGGAATAGAATGGAATGGAATGGAATGGAATGGAATCAACCCGAGTAGATAGGAATGGAATGGAATGGAATGGAATGGAATTGAATGGAATGGAATGGAATGGAATGGAATGGAATGGAATGGAATGCAATGGAATGGAATGGAATGGAATGGAATCGAATGGATTGGACTGGAATGAAATGGAATGGAATGGAATGGAATGGAATGGAATGGAATGGAATGGAATGGAATGGAATGGAATGGAATGGAATCAACCCGAGTAGAATGGAATGGATTGGAATGGAATGGAATGGAATGGAATGGAATGGAATGGAATAGAATGGAATGGAAAGGAATGGAATGGACGCGAGTAGAACGGAATGGAATGGAATGGAATGGAATGGAATGGAATGGAATGGAATGGAATGGAATGAACCCGAGTGGAACGGAATGGAATGGAATGGAATGGAATGGAATGGAATGGAATGGAATGGAATGGAATCAACCCGAGCAGAATGGAATGGATAGGAATGGAATGGAATGGAATGGAATGTAATTCAATAGAATAGAATGGAAGGGAATGGAAAGGAATGGAATGGAATGGAATGGAATGGAATGGAATGGAATGGAATTCAATGGAATGGAACGGAATGGAATGGAATGGAATGGAATGGAATGGAATGGAATGGAATGGAATGGAATGGAATGGAATGGAGTGGAATGGAAGGGAATGGAATGGAATGGAATGGAATGGAATGGAATGGAATGGAATGGAATCAACAGGAGTAGAATGGAATGGATTGGAATGGAATGGAATGGAATGGAATCGAATGGAATGGAATGGAATCGAATGGAATGGAATGGAATGGAATGGACGCGAGTAGAACGGAATGGAATGGAATGGAATGGAATGGAATGGAATGGAATGGAATGGAATGGAATGGAATGGAATGGATTGGAATGAACCTGAGTAGAACGCAATGGAATGGAATGGAATGCAATGGAATAGAATGGAATGGAATGGAATGGAATGGAATCAACCCGAGTAGAATGGAATGGATAGGAATGGAATGGAATGGAATGGAATGGAATGCAATAGAATGGAATGGAAGGGAATGGAAAGGTATGGAATGGAATGGAAAGGAATGGAATGGAATGGAATCGAATGGAATCGAATGGAATCGAATGGAATGGAGTGGAATAGAGTGGAATCAACCCGAATAGAACGGAACAGAACGAAACGGAACGGAACGGAACGGAATGGAATGGTGTGAAATGGAATGGAATCAAATGGAGTCGAGTGGAACCGAATGGAATGGAATGGAAGGGAATGGAATGGAATGGAATGGAATGGAATGGAATGGAATCAACCCGAGTAGAACGGAATGGAATGGAATGGAATGGAATGGAATGGAATGGAATGGAATGGAATGCAATGGAATGGAATGGAATGGAATGGAATGGAATGGAATGGAATGCAATGGAATGGAATGGAATGGAATGGAATTCAATGGAATGGAATGGAATGGAATGGAATGGAATGGAATGGAATGGAATGGAATCAACCCGAGTAGAACGGAATGGAATGGAATGGAATGGAATGGAATGGAATGGAATGGAATGGAATGGAATTGAATGGAATTCAATGGAATGGAATGGAATGGAATGGAATGGAATGGAATGGAATCGAATGGAATGGAATGGAATGGAATGGAATCGAATGGAATGGAATGGAATGGAATGGAATGGAATTGAATGGAATGGAATGGAATGGAATGGAGTGGAATGGAATGCAATGAAATGGAATGGAATGGAATGGAATCGAATGGATTGGACTGGAATGAAATGGAATGGAATGGAATGGAATGGAATGGAATGGAATGGAGTGGAATGGAATGGAATGGAATGGAATGGAATCAACCCGAGTAGAATGGAATGGATTGGAATGGAATGGAATGGAATGGAATGGAATGGAATTCAATGGAAAAAATGAAATGGAATGGAATGGAATGGAATGGAATCGAATGGATTGGACTGGAATGAAATGGAATGGAATGGAATGGAATGGAATGGAATGGAATGGAATGGAATGGAATAGAATGGAATGGAATGGAATGGAATCAACCCGAGTAGAATGGAATGGATTGGAATGGAATGGAATGGAATGGAATGGAATGGAATCGAATGGAATGGAAAGGAATGGAATGGACGCGAGTAGAACGGAATGGAATGGAATGGAATGGAATGGAATGGAATGGAATGGAATGGAATGGAATGGAATGGAATGGAATGGAATGAACCCGAGTGGAACGGAATGGAATGGAATGGAATGGAATGGAATGGAATGGAATGGAATGGAATGGAATCAACCCGAGCAGAATGGAATGGATAGGAATGGAATGGAATGGAATGGAATGTAATTCAATAGAATAGAATGGAAGGGAATGGAAAGGAATGGAATGGAATGGAATGGAATGGAATGGAATGGAATGGAATTCAATGGAATGGAACGGAATGGAATGGAATGGAATGGAATGGAATGGAATGGAATGGAATGGAATGGAATGGAGTGGAATGGAAGGGAATGGAATGGAATGGAATGGAATGGAATGGAATGGAATGGAATCAACAGGAGTAGAATGGAATGGATTGGAATGGAATGGAATGGAATGGAATCGAATGGAATGGAATGGAATCGAATGGAATGGAATGGAATGGAATGGACGCGAGTAGAACGGAATGGAATGGAATGGAATGGAATGGAATGGAATGGAATGGAATGGAATGGATTGGAATGAACCTGAGTAGAACGCAATGGAATGGAATGGAATGCAATGGAATAGAATGGAATGGAATGGAATGGAATGGAATCAACCCGAGTAGAATGGAATGGATAGGAATGGAATGGAATGGAATGGAATGGAATGCAATAGAATGGAATGGAAGGGAATGGAAAGGTATGGAATGGAATGGAAAGGAATGGAATGGAATGGAATCGAATGGAATCGAATGGAATCGAATGGAATGGAGTGGAATAGAGTGGAATCAACCCGAATAGAACGGAACAGAACGAAACGGAACGGAACGGAACGGAATGGAATGGTGTGAAATGGAATGGAATCAAATGGAGTCGAATGGAACCGAATGGAATGGAATGGAAGGGAATGGAATGGAATGGAATGGAATGGAATGGAATGGAATGGAATGGAATCAACCCGAGTAGAACGGAATGGAATGGAATGGAATGGAATGGAATGGAATGGAATTGAATGGAATCAACCCGAGTAGAAAGGAATGGATTGGAATGGAATGGTATATAATGTAATGGAATGGAATGGAATCGAATGGAATCGAATGGAATCGAATGGAATGGAATGGAATGGAATGGAATGGATTGGAATTCAATGGAATGGAATGGAATGGAATGGAATGGAATCAACCCGAGTAGAACTGAATGGAATGGAATGGAATGGAATGGAATGGAGTGGAGTGGAATGGAGTGGAATGGAATGGAATGGAATGGAATGGAATGGAATGGAATTCAATGGAATAGAATGGAATGGAATGGAATGGAATGGAATCAACCCGAGTAGATAGGAATGGAATGGAATGGAATGGAATGGAATTGAATGGAATGGAATGGAATGGAATGGAATGGAATGGAATGCAATGAAATGGAATGGAATGGAATGGAATCGAATGGATTGGACTGGAATGAAATGGAATGGAATGGAATGGAATGGAATGGAATGGAATGGAGTGGAATGGAATGGAATGGAATGGAATGGAATCAACCCGAGTAGAATGGAATGGATTGGAATGGAATGGAATGGAATGGAATGGAATGGAATGGAATGGAATCGAATGGAATGGAAAGGAATGGAATGGACGCGAGTAGAACGGAATGGAATGGAATGGAATGGAATGGAATGGAATGGAATGGAATGGAATGGAATGGAATGGAATGAACCCGAGTGGAACGGAATGGAATGGAATGGAATGGAATGGAATGGAATGGAATGGAATGGAATGGAATGGAATCAACCCGAGCAGAATGGAATGGATAGGAATGGAATGGAATGGAATGGAATGGAATGTAATTCAATAGAATAGAATGGAAGTGAATGGAAAGGAATGGAATGGAATGGAATGGAATGGAATGGAATGGAATGGAATTCAATGGAATGGAACGGAATGGAATGGAATGGAATGGAATGGAATGGAATGGAATGGAATGGAATGGAATGGAGTGGAATGGAAGGGAATGGAATGGAATGGAATGGAATGGAATGGAATGGAATGGAATCAACAGGAGTAGAATGGAATGGATTGGAATGGAATGGAATGGAATGGAATCGAATGGAATGGAATGGAATCGAATGGAATGGAATGGAATGGAATGGACGCGAGTAGAACGGAATGGAATGGAATGGAATGGAATGGAATGGAATGGAATGGAATGGAATGGATTGGAATGAACCTGAGTAGAACGCAATGGAATGGAATGGAATGCAATGGAATAGAATGGAATGGAATGGAATGGAATGGAATCAACCCGAGTAGAATGGAATGGATAGGAATGGAATGGAATGGAATGGAATGGAATGCAATAGAATGGAATGGAAGGGAATGGAAAGGTATGGAATGGAATGGAAAGGAATGGAATGGAATGGAATCGAATGGAATCGAATGGAATCGAATGGAATGGAGTGGAATAGAGTGGAATCAACCCGAATAGAACGGAACAGAACGAAACGGAACGGAACGGAACGGAATGGAATGGTGTGAAATGGAATGGAATCAAATGGAGTCGAATGGAACCGAATGGAATGGAATGGAAGGGAATGGAATGGAATGGAATGGAATGGAATGGAATGGAATGGAATGGAATGGAATCAACCCGAGTAGAACGGAATGGAATGGAATGGAATGGAATGGAATGGAATGGAATGGAATGGAATGCAATGGAATGGAATGGAATGGAATGGAATGGAATGGAATGGAATGCAATGGAATGGAATGGAATGGAATGGAATTCAATGGAATGGAATGGAATGGAATGGAATGGAATGGAATGGAATGGAATGGAATCAACCCGAGTAGAACGGAATGGAATGGAATGGAATGGAATGGAATGGAATGGAATGGAATGGAATGGAATTGAATGGAATTCAATGGAATGGAATGGAATGGAATGGAATGGAATGGAATGGAATCGAATGGAATGGAATGGAATGGAATGGAATCGAATGGAATGGAATGGAATGGAATGGAATGGAATGGAATGGAATGGAATGGAATGGAATGGAATGGAATCAACCCGAGTAGATTGGAATGGATTGGAATGGAATGGAATGAAATGGAATGGAATGGAATTCAATGGAAAAAATGAAATGGAATGGAATGGAATGGAATGGAATCGAATGGAATCGAATGGAATGGAAAGGAATGGAATGGAATGGAATGGAATGGAATGGAATGGAATGGAATGGAATGGAATGGAATGGAATGGAATAGAATGGAATCGAATGGAATGGAATGGAATGGAATGGAATGGAATGGAATGGAATCGAATGGAATCGAATGGAATGGAATGGAATGGAATGGAATGGAATGGAATTTAATGCAATGGAATGGAAAGGAATGGAATGGAATTCAATGGAATGGAATGGAATGGAATGGAATGGAATGGAATGGAATGGAATCAACCCGAGTAGAACGGAATGGAATGGAATGGAATGGAATGGAATGGAATGGAATGGAATGGAATGGAATGGAATGGAATTCCATGGAATGGAATGGAATTCCATGGAATGGAATTCCATGGAATGGAATTCAATGGAATAGAATGGAATGGAATGGAATGGAATGGAATGGAATGAACCCGAGTAGAACGGAATGGAATGGAATGGAATTGAAAGGAATGGAATGGAATGGAATGGAATGGAATCGAATGGAATGGAATGGAATGGAATGGAATGGAATGGAATGGAATCGAATGGAATGGAATGGAATGGAATGGAATCGAATGGAATCGAATGGAATGGAATGGAATGGAATGGAATGGAATGGAATGGAATGGAATGGAATCAACCCGAGTAGATTGGAATGGATTGGAATGGAATGGAATGGAATGGAATTCAATGGAATTCAATGGAAAAAATGAAATGGAATGGAATGGAATGGAATGGAATGGAATCGAATGGAATGGAATGGAATGCAATGGAATGGAATGGAATGGAATGGAATGGAATCAACCCGAGTAGATTGGAATGGATTGGAATGGAATGTAATGGAATGGAATGGAATGGAATTCAATGGAAAAAATGAAATGGAATGGAATGGAATGGAATGGAATGGAATGGAATGGAATGGAATCGAATTTAATCGAATGGAATGGAATGGAACGGAATGGAATGGAATGGAATCGAATGGAATGGAATGGAATGGAATGGAATGGAATTTAATGCAATGGAATGGAATGGAATGGAATGGAATTCAATGGAATGGAATGGAATGGAATGGAATGGAATGGAATGGAATGGAATCAACCCGAGTAGAACGGAATGGAATGGAATGGAATGGAATGGAATGGAATGGAATGGAATGGAATGGAATGGAATGGAATGGAATGGAATTCTATGGAATGGAATTCAATGGAATAGAATGGAATGGAATGGAATGGAATGGAATGGAATGAACCCGAGTAGAACGGAATGGAATGGAATGGAATGGAATGGAATGGAATCGAATGGAATCGAATGGAATGGAATGGAATGGAATGGAATGGAATGGAATGGAATCAACCCGAGTAGATTGGAATGGATTGGAATGGAATGGAATGGAATGGAATCGAATGGAATGGAATTCAATGGAAAAAATGAAATGGAATGGAATGGAATGGAATGGAATGGAATGGAATGGAATGGAATGGAATGGAATGGAATGGAATCGAATGGAATGGAATGGAATGGAATGGAATCGAAGGGAATCGAATGGAATGGAATGGAATGGAATGGAATGGAATGGAATGGAATCAACCCGAGTAGATTGGAATGGATTGGAATGGAATGGAATGGAATGGAATGGAATGGAATTCAATGGAAAAAATGAAATGGAATGGAATGGAATGGAATGGAATGGAATGGAATGGAATGGAATTTAATGCAATGGAATGGAATGGAATGGAATGGAATTCAATGGAATGGAATGGAATGGAATGGAATTCAATGGAATGGAATGGAATGGAATGGAATGGAATGGAATGGAATGGAATGGAATCAACCCGAGTAGAACGGAATGGAATGGAATGGAATGGAATGGAATGGAATGGAATGGAATGGAATGGAATGGAATGGAATGGAATGGAATGGAATGGAATTCAATGGAATGGAATTCAATGGAATAGAATGGAACGGAATGGAATGGAATGGAATGGAATGAACCCGAGTAGAAAGGAATGGAATGGAATGGAATTGAAAGGAATGGAATGGAATGGAATGGAATGGAATCGAATGGAATGGAATGGAATGGAATGGAATGGAATCGAATGGAATCGAATGGAATGGAATGGAATGGAATGGAATGGAATGGAATGGAATCAACCCGAGTAGATTGGAATGGATTGGAATGGAATGGAATGGAATGGAATGGAATGGAATTCAATGGAAAAAATGAAATGGAATGGAATGGAATGGAATGGAATGGAATCGAATCGAATGGAATGGAATGGAATGGAAAGGAATGGAATGGAATGGAATGGAATGGAATGGAATGGAATGGAATGGAATGGAATGGAATGGAATAGAATGGAATCGAATGGAATGGAATGGAATGGAATGGAATGGAATGGAATCGAATGGAATCGAATGGAATGGAATGGAATGGAATGGAATGGAATGGAATGGAATTTAATGCAATGGAATGGAAAGGAATGGAATGGAATTCAATGGAATGGAATGGAATGGAATGGAATGGAATGGAATGGAATGGAATCAACCCGAGTAGAACGGAATGGAATGGAATGGAATGGAATGGAATGGAATGGAATGGAATGGAATGGAATGGAATGGAATTCCATGGAATGGAATGGAATTCCATGGAATGGAATTCAATGGAATAGAATGGAATGGAATGGAATGGAATGGAATGGAATGAACCCGAGTAGAACGGAATGGAATGGAATGGAATTGAAAGGAATGGAATGGAATGGAATGGAATGGAATCGAATGGAATGGAATGGAATGGAATGGAATGGAATGGAATCGAATGGAATGGAATGGAATGGAATGGAATCGAATGGAATCGAATGGAATGGAATGGAATGGAATGGAATGGAATGGAATGGAATGGAATGGAATCAACCCGAGTAGATTGGAATGGATTGGAATGGAATGGAATGGAATGGAATTCAATGGAATTCAATGGAAAAAATGAAATGGAATGGAATGGAATGGAATGGAATGGAATCGAATGGAATGGAATGGAATGCAATGGAATGGAATGGAATGGAATGGAATGGAATCAACCCGAGTAGATTGGAATGGATTGGAATGGAATGTAATGGAATGGAATGGAATGGAATTCAATGGAAAAAATGAAATGGAATGGAATGGAATGGAATGGAATGGAATGGAATGGAATGGAATCGAATTTAATCGAATGGAATGGAATGGAACGGAATGGAATGGAATGGAATCGAATGGAATGGAATGGAATGGAATGGAATGGAATTTAATGCAATGGAATGGAATGGAATGGAATGGAATTCAATGGAATGGAATGGAATGGAATGGAATGGAATGGAATGGAATCAACCCGAGTAGAACGGAATGGAATGGAATGGAATGGAATGGAATGGAATGGAATGGAATGGAATGGAATGGAATGGAATGGAATGGAATTCAGTGGAATGGAATTCAATGGAATAGAATGGAATGGAATGGAATGGAATGGAATGGAATGAACCCGAGTAGAACGGAATGGAATGGAATGGAATGGAATGGAATGGAATCGAATGGAATCGAATGGAATGGAATGGAATGGAATGGAATGGAATCGAATGGAATCAACCCGAGTAGATTGGAATGGATTGGAATGGAATGGAATGGAATGGAATCGAATGGAATGGAATTCAATGGAAAAAATGAAATGGAATGGAATGGAATGGAATGGAATGGAATGGAATGGAATGGAATGGAATGGAATGGAATGGAATGGAATCGAATGGAATGGAATGGAATGGAATGGAATCGAAGGGAATCGAATGGAATGGAATGGAATGGAATGGAATGGAATGGAATGGAATCAACCCGAGTAGATTGGAATGGATTGGAATGGAATGGAATGGAATGGAATGGAATGGAATTCAATGGAAAAAATGAAATGGAATGGAATGGAATGGAATGGAATGGAATGGAATGGAATGGAATTTAATGCAATGGAATGGAATGGAATGGAATGGAATTCAATGGAATGGAATGGAATGGAATGGAATTCAATGGAATGGAATGGAATGGAATGGAATGGAATGGAATGGAATGGAATGGAATGGAATCAACCCGAGTAGAACGGAATGGAATGGAATGGAATGGAATGGAATGGAATGGAATGGAATGGAATGGAATGGAATGGAATGGAATGGAATGGAATGGAATGGAATGGAATGGAATGGAATGGAATGGAATGGAATTCAATGGAATGGAATTCAATGGAATAGAATGGAACGGAATGGAATGGAATGGAATGGAATGAACCCGAGTAGAAAGGAATGGAATGGAATGGAATTGAAAGGAATGGAATGGAATGGAATGGAATGGAATCGAATGGAATGGAATGGAATTGAATGGAATGGAATGGAATGGAATCGAATGGAATGGAATGGAATGGAATGGAATCGAATGGAATCGAATGGAATGGAATGGAATGGAATGGAATGGAATGGAATGGAATCAACCCGAGTAGATTGGAATGGATTGGAATGGAATGGAATGGAATGGAATGGAATGGAATTCAATGGAAAAAATGAAATGGAATGGAATGGAATGGAATGGAATGGAATCGAATCGAATGGAATGGAATGGAATGCAATGGAATGGAATGGAATGGAATGGAATGGAATGGAATGGAATGCAATGGAATGGAATGGAATGGAATGGAATTCAATGGAATGGAATGGAATGGAATGGAATGGAATGGAATGGAATGGAATTTAATGCAATGGAATGGAATGGAATGGAATGGAATTCAATGGAATGGAATGGAATGGAATGGAATGGAATGGAATGGAATGGAATCAAACCGAGTAGAACGGAATGGAATGGAATGGAATTTAATGGAAAGGAATGGAATGGAATGGAATGGAATTCAATGGAATGGAATGGAATGGAATGGAATGGAAGGGAATGGAATCAACCCGAGTAGAACGGAATGGAATGGAATGGAATGGAATGGAATGGAATGGAATGGAATGGAATGGAATTCAATGGAATAGAATGGAATGGAATGGAATGGAATGGAATGAACCCGAGTAGAACGGAATGGAATGGAATGGAATTGAATGGAATGGAATGGAATGGAATGGAATGGAATGGAATGGAATGGAATGGAATGGAATGGAATCAACCCGAGTAGAATGGAATGGATTGGAATGGAATGGAATGGAATGGAATGGAATTCAATGGAATAGAATGAAATGGAATGCAATGGAATGGAATGGAATGGAATGGAATGGAATGGAATGGAATCAACCCGAGTAGAATGGAATGGATTGGAATGGAATGGAATGGAATGGAATGGAATGGAATGGAATCAACCCGAGTAGAACGGAATGGAATGGAATGGAATGGAATGGAATTCAAAGAAATGGAATGGAATGGAATGGAATGGAATGGAATGGAATCAACCCGAGTAGAATGCAATGGAATGGAATGGAATGGAATAGAATGGAATGGCATGGAATGGAATGGAATGGAATGGAATCAACCCGAGTAGAACGGAATGGAATGGAGTGGAATGGAATGGAATTCAAAGAAATGGAATGGTATGGAATGGAATGGAATGGAATCAACCCGAGTAGAACGGAATGGAATGGAATGAAATGGAATGGAATGGAATGGAATGGAATGGAATGGAATGGAATCGAATGGAATCGAATGGAATCGAATGGAATCGAATGGAATGGAGTGGAATTGAATGGAATCAACCAGAGTAGAACGGAATGGAATGGAACGGAACGGAATGGAACGGAACGGAAAGGAATGGAATGGAGTGAAATGGAATGGAATCGAATGGAACCGAATGGAATGGAATGGAAGGGAATGGAATGGAATGGAATGGAATGGAATGGAATGGAATGGAATGGAATCAACCCGAGTAGAATGGAATGGATTGGAATGGAATGGAGTGGAATGGAATGGAATGGAATGGAATGGAATGGAATGGAATCGAATGGAATCGAATGGAATGGAATGGAATGGAATGGAATCAACCCGAGTAGAAGGGAATGGAATGGAATGGAATGGAATGGAATGGAATGGAATGGAATGGAATTCAATGGAATAGGATGGAATGGAATGGAATGGAATGGAATGGAATGGAATGGAATCGAATCGAATGGAATCGAATGGAATCGAATGGAATGGAATGGAATAGAATGGAATCAACCAGAGTAGAAAGGAATGGAATGGAATGGAATGGAATGGAATGGAATGGAATGGAATGGAATGGAATGCAATGAAATGGAAAGGAATGGAATGGAATAGAATGGAATGGACTGGAATGAAATGGAAAGGAATGGAATGGACTGGAATGGAATGGAATGGAATCAACCCGAGTAGAATGGAATGGATTGGAATGGAATGGAATGGAATCGAATGGAATCAAATGGAACCGACTGGAATGGAATGGAATGGAATGGAATGGAATGGAATGGAATGGAATGGATTGGAATCAACCCGAGTAGAAAGGAATGGATTGGAATGGAATGGTATATAATGTAATGGAATGGAATGGAATGGAATGGAATCGAATGGAATCGAATGGAATGGAATGGAATGGAATGGAATGGAATGGAATCGAATGGAATGGAATGGAATGGAATGGAATCGAAGGGAATCGAATGGAATGGAATGGAATGGAATGGAATGGAATGGAATGGAATCAACCCGAGTGGATTGGAATGGATTGGAATGGAATGGAATGGAATGGAATGGAATGGAATTCAATGGAAAAAATGAAATGGAATGGAATGGAATGGAATGGAATGGAATGGAATGGAATGGAATTTAATGCAATGGAATGGAATGGAATGGAATGGAATTCAATGGAATGGAATGGAATGGAATGGAATGGAATGGAATGGAATGGAATGGAATCAACCCGAGTAGAACGGAATGGAATGGAATGGAATGGAATGGAATGGAATGGAATGGAATGGAATGGAATGGAATGGAATGGAATGGAATGGAATTCAATGGAATGGAATTCAATGGAATAGAATGGAATGGAATGGAATGGAATGGAATGGAATGAACCCGAGTAGAAAGGAGTGGAATGGAATGGAATTGAAAGGAATGGAATGGAATGGAATGGAATGGAATCGAATGGAATGGAATGGAATTGAATGGAATGGAATGGAATGGAATCGAATGGAATGGAATGGAATGGAATGGAATCGAATGGAATCGAATGGAATGGAATGGAATGGAATGGAATGGAATGGAATGGAATCAACCCGAGTAGATTGGAATGGATTGGAATGGAATGGAATGGAATGGAATGGAATGGAATTCAATGGAAAAAATGAAATGGAATGGAATGGAATGGAATGGAATGGAATGGAATCGAATCGAATGGAATGGAATGGAATGCAATGGAATGGAATGGAATGGAATGGAATGGAATGCAATGGAATGGAATGGAATGGAATGGAATTCAATGGAATGGAATGGAATGGAATGGAATGGAATGGAATGGAATGGAATTTAATGCAATGGAATGGAATGGAATGGAATGGAATTCAATGGAATGGAATGGAATGGAATGGAATGGAATGGAATGGAATGGAATCAAACCGAGTAGAACGGAATGGAATGGAATGGAATTTAATGGAAAGGAATGGAATGGAATGGAATGGAATTCAATGGAATGGAATGGAATGGAATGGAATGGAAGGGAATGGAATCAACCCGAGTAGAACGGAGTGGAATGGAATGGAATGGAATGGAATGGAATGGAATGGAATGGAATGGAATTCAATGGAATAGAATGGAATGGAATGGAATGGAATGGAATGAACCCGAGTAGAACGGAATGGAATGGAATGGAATTGAATGGAATGGAATGGAATGGAATGGAATGGAATGGAATGGAATGGAATGGAATGGAATGGAATGGAATCAACCCGAGTAGAATGGAATGGATTGGAATGGAATGGAATGGAATGGAATGGAATTCAATGGAATAGAATGAAATGGAATGCAATGGAATGGAATGGAATGGAATGGAATGGAATGGAATGGAATCAACCCGAGTAGAATGGAATGGATTGGAATGGAATGGAATGGAATGGAATGGAATGGAATGGAATCAACCCGAGTAGAACGGAATGGAATGGAATGGAATGGAATGGAATTCAAAGAAATGGAATGGAATGGAATGGAATGGAATGGAATGGAATGGAATGGAATCAACCCGAGTAGAATGCAATGGAATGGAATGGAATGGAATAGAATGGAATGGCATGGAATGGAATGGAATGGAATGGAATCAACCCGAGTAGAACGGAATGGAATGGAGTGGAATGGAATGGAATTCAAAGAAATGGAATGGTAAGGAATGGAATGGAATGGAATCAACCCGAGTAGAACGGAATGGAATGGAATGAAATGGAATGGAATGGAATGGAATGGAATGGAATGGAATCGAATGGAATCGAATGGAATCGAATGGAATCGAATGGAATGGAGTGGAATTGAATGGAATCAACCAGAGTAGAACGGAATGGAATGGAACGGAACGGAATGGAACGGAACGGAAAGGAATGGAATGGAGTGAAATGGAATGGAATCGAATGGAACCGAATGGAATGGAATGGAAGGGAATGGAATGGAATGGAATGGAATGGAATGGAATGGAATGGAATCAACCCGAGTAGAATGGAATGGATTGGAATGGAATGGAGTGGAATGGAATGGAATGGAATGGAATGGAATGGAATGGAATGGAATCGAATGGAATCGAATGGAATGGAATGGAATGGAATGGAATCAACCCGAGTAGAAGGGAATGGAATGGAATGGAATGGAATGGAATGGAATGGAATGGAATGGAATTCAATGGAATAGGATGGAATGGAATGGAATGGAATGGAATGGAATGGAATGGAATCGAATCGAATGGAATCGAATGGAATCGAATGGAATGGAATGGAATAGAATGGAATCAACCAGAGTAGAAAGGAATGGAATGGAATGGAATGGAATGGAATGGAATGGAATGGAATGGAATGGAATGCAATGAAATGGAAAGGAATGGAATGGAATAGAATGGAATGGACTGGAATGAAATGGAAAGGAATGGAATGGACTGGAATGGAATGGAATGGAATCAACCCGAGTAGAATGGAATGGATTGGAATGGAATGGAATGGAATCGAATGGAATCAAATGGAACCGACTGGAATGGAATGGAATGGAATGGAATGGAATGGAATGGAATGGAATGGAATGGAATGGAATCAACCCGAGTAGAAAGGAATGGATTGGAATGGAATGGTATATAATGTAATGGAATGGAATGGAATGGAATGGAATCGAATGGAATCGAATGGAATGGAATGGAATGGAATGGAATGGATTGGAATTCAATGGAATGGAATGGAATGGAATGGAATGGAATCAACCCGAGTAGAACTGAATGGAATGGAATGGAATGGAATGGAATGGAATGGAATGGAGTGGAGTTTAATGGAGTGGAATGGAATGGAATGGAATGGAATGGAATGGAATGGAATTCAATGGAATAGAATGGAATGGAATGGAATGGAATGGAATCAACCCGAGTAGATAGGAATGGAATGGAATGGAATGGAATGGAATTGAATGGAATGGAATGGAATGGAATGGAATGGAATGGAATGCAATGAAATGGAATGGAATGGAATGGAATCGAATGGATTGGACTGGAATGAAATGGAATGGAATGGAATGGAATGGAATGGAATGGAATGGAATGGAATGGAATGGAATGGAATGGAATGGAATGGAATCAACCCGAGTAGAATGGAATGGATTGGAATGGAATGGAATGGAATGGAATGGAATGGAATGGAATCGAATGGAATGGAAAGGAATGGAATGGACGCGAGTAGAACGGAATGGAATGGAATGGAATGGAATGGAATGGAATGGAATGGAATGGAATGGAATGGAATGGAATGGAATGGAATGGAATGAACCCGAGTGGAACGGAATGGAATGGAATGGAATGGAATGGAATGGAATGGAATGGAATGGAATGGAATGGAATCAACCCGAGCAGAATGGAATGGATAGGAATGGAATGGAATGGAATGGAATGTAATTCAATAGAATAGAATGGAAGGGAATGGAAAGGAATGGAATGGAATGGAATGGAATGGAATGGAATGGAATGGAATTCAATGGAATGGAACGGAATGGAATGGAATGGAATGGAATGGAATGGAATGGAATGGAATGGAGTGGAATGGAAGGGAATGGAATGGAATGGAATGGAATGGAATGGAATGGAATGGAATCAACAGGAGTAGAATGGAATGGATAGGAATGGAATGGAATGGAATGGAATGGAATGCAATAGAATGGAATGGAAGGGAATGGAAAGGTATGGAATGGAATGGAAAGGAATGGAATGGAATGGAATCGAATGGAATCGAATGGAATCGAATGGAATGGAGTGGAATAGAGTGGAATCAACCCGAATAGAACGGAACAGAACGAAACGGAACGGAACGGAACGGAATGGAATGGTGTGAAATGGAATGGAATCAAATGGGGTCGAATGGAACCGAATGGAATGGAATGGAAGGGAATGGAATGGAATGGAATGGAATGGAATGGAATGGAATGGAATGGAATCAACCCGAGTAGAACGGAATGGAATGGAATGGAATGGAATGGAATGGAATGGAATGGAATGGAATGCAATGGAATGGAATGGAATGGAATGGAATGGAATGGAATGGAATGGAATGGAATGGAATGGAATGCAATGGAATGGAATGGAATGGAATGGAATTCAATGGAATGGAATGGAATGGAATGGAATGGAATGGAATGGAATGGAATGGAATGGAATGGAATGGAATTCAATGGAATGGAATGGAATGGAATGGAATGGAATGGAATGGAATGGAATGGAATCAACCCGAGTAGAACGGAATGGAATGGAATGGAATGGAACGGAATGGAATGGAATGGAATGGAATTGAATGGAATTCAATGGAATGGAATGGAATGGAATGGAATGGAATGGAATGGAATGCAATGGAATGGAATGGAATGGAATGGAATGGAATGGAATGGAATGGAATGGAATGGAATGCAATGGAATGGAATGGAATGGAATGGAATTCAATGGAATGGAATGGAATGGAATGGAATGGAATGGAATGGAATGGAATCAACCCGAGTAGAACGGAATGGAATGGAATGGAATGGAATGGAATGGAATGGAATGGAATGGAATTGAATGGAATTCAATGGAATGGAATGGAATGGAATGGAATGGAATGGAATGGAATCGAATGGAATGGAATGGAATGGAATGGAATCGAATGGAATGGAATGGAATGGAATGGAATGGAATGGAATGGAATGGAATGGAATGGAATCAACCCGAGTAGATTGGAATGGATTGGAATGGAATGGAATGAAATGGAATGGAATGGAATTCAATGGAAAAAATGAAATGGAATGGAATGGAATGGAATGGAATCGAATGGAATCGAATGGAATGGAAAGGAATGGAATGGAATGGAATGGAATGGAATGGAATGGAATGGAATGGAATGGAATGGAATAGAATGGAATCGAATGGAATGGAATGGAATGGAATGGAATGGAATGGAATCGAATGGAATCGAATGGAATGGAATGGAATGGAATGGAATGGAATGGAATTTAATGCAATGGAATGGAAAGGAATGGAATGGAATTCAATGGAATGGAATGGAATGGAATGGAATGGAATGGAATGGAATGGAATCAACCCGAGTAGAACGGAATGGAATGGAATGGAATGGAATGGAATGGAATGGAATGGAATGGAATGGAATGGAATGGAATTCCATGGAATGGAATTCAATGGAATAGAATGGAATGGAATGGAATGGAATGGAATGGAATGAACCCGAGTAGAACGGAATGGAATGGAATGGAATTGAAAGGAATGGAATGGAATGGAATGGAATGGAATCGAATGGAATGGAATGGAATGGAATGGAATGGAATGGAATGGAATGGAATGGAATGGAATCGAATGGAATCGAATGGAATGGAATGGAATGGAATGGAATGGAATGGAATGGAATGGAATGGAATCAACCCGAGTAGATTGGAATGGATTGGAATGGAATGGAATGGAATGGAATGGAATGGAATTCAATGGAAAAAATGAAATGGAATGGAATGGAATGGAATGGAATGGAATGGAATGGAATTTAATGCAATGGAATGGAATGGAATGGAATGGAATTCAATGGAATGGAATGGAATGGAATGGAATGGAATGGAATGGAATGGAATGGAATGGAATCAACCCGAGTAGAACGGAATGGAATGGAATGGAATGGAATGGAATGGAATGGAATGGAATGGAATGGAATGGAATGGAATGGAATGGAATTCAATGGAATGGAATTCAATGGAATAGAATGGAACGGAATGGAATGGAATGGAATGGAATGAACCCGAGTAGAAAGGAATGGAATGGAATGGAATTGAAAGGAATGGAATGGAATGGAATGGAATGGAATCGAATGGAATGGAATGGAATTGAATGGAATGGAATGGAATGGAATCGAATGGAATGGAATGGAATGGAATGGAATCGAATGGAATCGAATGGAATGGAATGGAATGGAATGGAATGGAATGGAATGGAATCAACCCGATTAGATTGGAATGGATTGGAATGGAATGGAATGGAATGGAATGGAATGGAATTCAATGGAAAAAATGAAATGGAATGGAATGGAATGGAATGGAATGGAATCGAATCGAATGGAATGGAATGGAATGCAATGGAATGGAATGGAATGGAATGGAATGGAATGGAATGGAATGCAATGGAATGGAATGGAATGGAATGGAATTCAATGGAATGGAATGGAATGGAATGGAATGGAATGGAATGGAATGGAATTTAATGCAATGGAATGGAATGGAATGGAATGGAATTCAATGGAATGGAATGGAAAGGAATGGAATGGAATGGAATGGAATGGAATCAAACCGAGTAGAACGGAATGGAATGGAATGGAATTTAATGGAAAGGAATGGAATGGAATGGAATGGAATTCAATGGAATGGAATGGAATGGAATGGAATGGAAGGGAATGGAATCAACCCGAGTAGAACGGAATGGAATGGAATGGAATGGAATGGAATGGAATGGAATGGAATGGAATGGAATTCAATGGAATAGAATGGAATGGAATGGAATGGAATGGAATGAACCCGAGTAGAACGGAATGGAATGGAATGGAATTGAATGGAATGGAATGGAATGGAATGGAATGGAATGGAATGGAATGGAATGGAATGGAATCAACCCGAGTAGAATGGAATGGATTGGAATGGAATGGAATGGAATGGAATGGAATTCAATGGAATAGAATGAAATGGAATGCAATGGAATGGAATGGAATGGAATGGAATGGAATGGAATGGAATCAACCCGAGTAGAATGGAATGGATTGGAATGGAATGGAATGGAATGGAATGGAATGGAATGGAATCAACCCGAGTAGAACGGAATGGAATGGAATGGAATGGAATGGAATTCAAAGAAATGGAATGGAATGGAATGGAATGGAATGGAATGGAATGGAATGGAATCAACCCGAGTAGAATGCAATGGAATGGAATGGAATGGAATAGAATGGAATGGCATGGAATGGAATGGAATGGAATGGAATCAACCCGAGTAGAACGGAATGGAATGGAGTGGAATGGAATGGAATTCAAAGAAATGGAATGGTATGGAATGGAATGGAATGGAATCAACCCGAGTAGAACGGAATGGAATGGAATGAAATGGAATGGAATGGAATGGAATGGAATGGAATGGAATGGAATCGAATGGAATCGAATGGAATCGAATGGAATCGAATGGAATGGAGTGGAATTGAATGGAATCAACCAGAGTAGAACGGAATGGAATGGAACGGAACGGAATGGAACGGAACGGAAAGGAATGGAATGGAGTGAAATGGAATGGAATCGAATGGAACCGAATGGAATGGAATGGAAGGGAATGGAATGGAATGGAATGGAATGGAATGGAATGGAATGGAATCAACCCGAGTAGAATGGAATGGATTGGAATGGAATGGAGTGGAATGGAATGGAATGGAATGGAATGGAATGGAATGGAATGGAATCGAATGGAATCGAATGGAATGGAATGGAATGGAATGGAATCAACCCGAGTAGAAGGGAATGGAATGGAATGGAATGGAATGGAATGGAATGGAATGGAATGGAATGGAATTCAATGGAATAGGATGGAATGGAATGGAATGGAATGGAATGGAATGGAATGGAATCGAATCGAATGGAATCGAATGGAATCGAATGGAATGGAATGGAATAGAATGGAATCAACCAGAGTAGAAAGGAATGGAATGGAATGGAATGGAATGGAATGGAATGGAATGGAATGGAATGGAATGCAATGAAATGGAAAGGAATGGAATGGAATAGAATGGAATGGACTGGAATGAAATGGAAAGGAATGGAATGGACTGGAATGGAATGGAATGGAATCAACCCGAGTAGAATGGAATGGATTGGAATGGAATGGAATGGAATCGAATGGAATCAAATGGAACCGACTGGAATGGAATGGAATGGAATGGAATGGAATGGAATGGAATGGAATGGAATCAACCCGAGTAGAAAGGAATGGATTGGAATGGAATGGTATATAATGTAATGGAATGGAATGGAATGGAATGGAATCGAATGGAATCGAATGGAATGGAATGGAATGGAATGGAATGGAATGGAATCGAATGGAATGGAATGGAATGGAATGGAATCGAAGGGAATCGAATGGAATGGAATGGAATGGAATGGAATGGAATGGAATGGAATCAACCCGAGTAGATTGGAATGGATTGGAATGGAATGGAATGGAATGGAATGGAATGGAATGGAATTCAATGGAAAAAATGAAATGGAATGGAATGGAATGGAATGGAATGGAATGGAATGGAATGGAATTTAATGCAATGGAATGGAATGGAATGGAATGGAATTCAATGGAATGGAATGGAATGGAATGGAATGGAATGGAATGGAATGGAATGGAATCAACCCGAGTAGAACGGAATGGAATGGAATGGAATGGAATGGAATGGAATGGAATGGAATGGAATGGAATGGAATGGAATGGAATTCAATGGAATGGAATTCAATGGAATAGAATGGAATGGAATGGAATGGAATGGAATGGAATGAACCCGAGTAGAAAGGAATGGAATGGAATGGAATTGAAAGGAATGGAATGGAATGGAATGGAATGGAATCGAATGGAATGGAATGGAATTGAATGGAATGGAATGGAATGGAATGGAATGGAATGGAATGGAATGGAATGGAATCGAATGGAATCGAATGGAATGGAATGGAATGGAATGGAATGGAATGGAATGGAATCAACCCGAGTAGATTGGAATGGATTGGAATGGAATGGAATGGAATGGAATGGAATGGAATTCAATGGAAAAAATGAAATGGAATGGAATGGAATGGAATGGAATGGAATCGAATCGAATGGAATGGAATGGAATGCAATGGAATGGAATGGAATGGAATGGAATGGAATGGAATGGAATGCAATGGAATGGAATGGAATGGAATGGAATTCAATGGAATGGAATGGAATGGAATGGAATGGAATGGAATGGAATGGAATTTAATGCAATGGAACGGAATGGAATGGAATGGAATTCAATGGAATGGAATGGAATGGAATGGAATGGAATGGAATGGAATGGAATCAAACCGAGTAGAACGGAATGGAATGGAATGGAATTTAATGGAAAGGAATGGAATGGAATGGAATGGAATTCAATGGAATGGAATGGAATGGAATGGAATGGAAGGGAATGGAATCAACCCGAGTAGAACGGAATGGAATGGAATGGAATGGAATGGAATGGAATGGAATGGAATGGAATGGAATTCAATGGAATAGAATGGAATGGAATGGAATGGAATGGAATGAACCCGAGTAGAACGGAATGGAATGGAATGGAATTGAATGGAATGGAATGGAATGGAATGGAATGGAATGGAATGGAATGGAATGGAATGGAATCAACCCGAGTAGAATGGAATGGATTGGAATGGAATGGAATGGAATGGAATTCAATGGAATAGAATGAAATGGAATGCAATGGAATGGAATGGAATGGAATGGAATGGAATGGAATGGAATGGAATCAACCCGAGTAGAATGGAATGGATTGGAATGGAATGGAATGGAATGGAATGGAATGGAATGGAATCAACCCGAGTAGAACGGAATGGAATGGAATGGAATGGAATGGAATTCAAAGAAATGGAATGGAATGGAATGGAATGGAATGGAATGGAATGGAATGGAATCAACCCGAGTAGAATGCAATGGAATGGAATGGAATGGAATAGAATGGAATGGCATGGAATGGAATGGAATGGAATGGAATCAACCCGAGTAGAACGGAATGGAATGGAGTGGAATGGAATGGAATTCAAAGAAATGGAATGGTAAGGAATGGAATGGAATGGAATCAACCCGAGTAGAACGGAATGGAATGGAATGAAATGGAATGGAATGGAATGGAATGGAATGGAATGGAATCGAATGGAATCGAATGGAATCGAATGGAATCGAATGGAATGGAGTGGAATTGAATGGAATCAACCAGAGTAGAACGGAATGGAATGGAACGGAACGGAATGGAACGGAACGGAAAGGAATGGAATGGAGTGAAATGGAATGGAATCGAATGGAACCGAATGGAATGGAATGGAAGGGAATGGAATGGAATGGAATGGAATGGAATGGAATGGAATGGAATCAACCCGAGTAGAATGGAATGGATTGGAATGGAATGGAGTGGAATGGAATGGAATGGAATGGAATGGAATGGAATGGAATGGAATCGAATGGAATCGAATGGAATGGAATGGAATGGAATGGAATCAACCCGAGTAGAAGGGAATGGAATGGAATGGAATGGAATGGAATGGAATGGAATGGAATGGAATTCAATGGAATAGGATGGAATGGAATGGAATGGAATGGAATGGAATGGAATGGAATCGAATCGAATGGAATCGAATGGAATCGAATGGAATGGAATGGAATAGAATGGAATCAACCAGAGTAGAAAGGAATGGAATGGAATGGAATGGAATGGAATGGAATGGAATGGAATGCAATGAAATGGAAAGGAATGGAATGGAATAGAATGGAATGGACTGGAATGAAATGGAAAGGAATGGAATGGACTGGAATGGAATGGAATGGAATCAACCCGAGTAGAATGGAATGGATTGGAATGGAATGGAATGGAATCGAATGGAATCAAATGGAACCGACTGGAATGGAATGGAATGGAATGGAATGGAATGGAATGGAATGGAATGGAATGGAATCAACCCGAGTAGAAAGGAATGGATTGGAATGGAATGGTATATAATGTAATGGAATGGAATGGAATGGAATGGAATCGAATGGAATCGAATGGAATGGAATGGAATGGAATGGAATGGATTGGAATTCAATGGAATGGAATGGAATGGAATGGAATGGAATCAACCCGAGTAGAACTGAATGGAATGGAATGGAATGGAATGGAATGGAATGGAATGGAATGGAGTGGAGTGGAATGGAGTGGAATGGAATGGAATGGAATGGAATGGAATGGAATGGAATTCAATGGAATAGAATGGAATGGAATGGAATGGAATGGAATCAACCCGAGTAGATAGGAATGGAATGGAATGGAATGGAATGGAATTGAATGGAATGGAATGGAATGGAATGGAATGGAATGGAATGGAATGCAATGAAATGGAATGGAATGGAATGGAATCGAATGGATTGGACTGGAATGAAATGGAATGGAATGGAATGGAATGGAATGGAATGGAATGGAATGGAATGGAATGGAATGGAATGGAATGGAATGGAATGGAATCAACCCGAGTAGAATGGAATGGATTGGAATGGAATGGAATGGAATGGAATGGAATGGAATGGAATCGAATGGAATGGAAAGGAATGGAATGGACGCGAGTAGAACGGAATGGAATGGAATGGAATGGAATGGAATGGAATGGAATGGAATGGAATGGAATGGAATGGAATGGAATGAACCCGAGTGGAACGGAATGGAATGGAATGGAATGGAATGGAATGGAATGGAATGGAATGGAATGGAATGGAATCAACCCGAGCAGAATGGAATGGATAGGAATGGAATGGAATGGAATGGAATGTAATTCAATAGAATAGAATGGAAGGGAATGGAAAGGAATGGAATGGAATGCAATGGAATGGAATGGAATGGAATGGAATTCAATGGAATGGAACGGAATGGAATGGAATGGAATGGAATGGAATGGAATGGAATGGAATGGAATGGAGTGGAATGGAAGGGAATGGAATGGAATGGAATGGAATGGAATGGAATGGAATGGAATCAACAGGAGTAGAATGGAATGGATAGGAATGGAATGGAATGGAATGGAATGGAATGCAATAGAATGGAATGGAAGGGAATGGAAAGGTATGGAATGGAATGGAAAGGAATGGAATGGAATGGAATCGAATGGAATCGAATGGAATCGAATGGAATGGAGTGGAATAGAGTGGAATCAACCCGAATAGAACGGAACAGAACGAAACGGAACGGAACGGAACGGAATGGAATGGTGTGAAATGGAATGGAATCAAATGGGGTCGAATGGAACCGAATGGAATGGAATGGAAGGGAATGGAATGGAATGGAATGGAATGGAATGGAATGGAATGGAATGGAATCAACCCGAGTAGAACGGAATGGAATGGAATGGAATGGAATGGAATGGAATGGAATGGAATGGAATGGAATGCAATGGAATGGAATGGAATGGAATGGAATGGAATGGAATGGAATGCAATGGAATGGAATGGAATGGAATGGAATTCAATGGAATGGAATGGAATGGAATGGAATGGAATGGAATGGAATGGAATGGAATCAACCCGAGTAGAACGGAATGGAATGGAATGGAATGGAATGGAATGGAATGGAATGGAATGGAATTGAATGGAATTCAATGGAATGGAATGGAATGGAATGGAATGGAATGGAATGGAATCGAATGGAATGGAATGGAATGGAATGGAATCGAATGGAATGGAATGGAATGGAATGGAATGGAATGGAATGGAATGGAATGGAATGGAATGGAATCAACCCGAGTAGATTGGAATGGATTGGAATGGAATGGAATGAAATGGAATGGAATGGAATTCAATGGAAAAAATGAAATGGAATGGAATGGAATGGAATGGAATCGAATGGAATCGAATGGAATGGAATGGAATGGAATGGAATGGAATGGAATGGAATGGAATGGAATGGAATGGAATAGAATGGAATCGAATGGAATGGAATGGAATGGAATGGAATGGAATGGAATCGAATGGAATCGAATGGAATGGAATGGAATGGAATGGAATGGAATGGAATTTAATGCAATGGAATGGAAAGGAATGGAATGGAATTCAATGGAATGGAATGGAATGGAATGGAATGGAATGGAATGGAATGGAATCAACCCGAGTAGAACGGAATGGAATGGAATGGAATGGAATGGAATGGAATGGAATGGAATTCCATGGAATGGAATTCCATGGAATGGAATTCAATGGAATAGAATGGAATGGAATGGAATGGAATGAACCCGAGTAGAATGGAATGGAATGGAATGGAATTGAAAGGAATGGAATGGAATGGAATGGAATGGAATCGAATGGAATGGAATGGAATGGAATGGAATGGAATGGAATGGAATCGAATGGAATGGAATGGAATCGAATGGAATCGAATGGAATGGAATGGAATGGAATGGAATGGAATGGAATGGAATGGAATGGAATCAACCCGAGTAGATTGGAATGGATTGGAATGGAATGGAATGGAAGGGAATTCAATGGAATTCAATGGAAAAAATGAAAAGGAATGGAATGGAATGGAATGGAATGGAATCGAATGGAATGGAATGGAATGCAATGGAATGGAATGGAATGGAATGGAATGGAATCAACCCGAGTAGATTGGAATGGATTGGAATGGAATGGAATGGAATGGAATGGAATGGAATTCAATGGAAAAAATGAAATGGAATGGAATGGAATGGAATGGAATGGAATGGAATGGAATCGAATTTAATCGAATGGAATGGAATGGAATGGAATGGAATGGAATCGAATGGAATGGAATGGAATGGAATGGAATGGAATTTAATGCAATGGAATGGAATGGAATGGAATGGAATTCAATGGAATGGAATGGAATGGAATGGAATGGAATGGAATGGAATGGAATCAACCCGAGTAGAACGGAATGGAATGGAATGGAATGGAATGGAATGGAATGGAATGGAATGGAATGGAATGGAATTCTATGGAATGGAATTCAATGGAATAGAATGGAATGGAATGGAATGGAATGGAATGGAATGAACCCGAGTAGAACGGAATGGAATGGAATGGAATGGAATGGAATGGAATCGAATGGAATCGAATGGAATGGAATGGAATGGAATGGAATGGAATGGAATGGAATCAACCCGAGTAGATTGGAATGGATTGGAATGGAATGGAATGGAATGGAATCGAATGGAATGGAATTCAATGGAAAAAATGAAATGGAATGGAATGGAATGGAATCGAAGGGAATCGAATGGAATGGAATGGAATGGAATGGAATGGAATGGAATGGAATCAACCCGAGTAGATTGGAATGGATTGGAATGGAATGGAATGGAATGGAATGGAATGGAATTCAATGGAAAAAATGAAATGGAATGGAATGGAATGGAATGGAATGGAATGGAATGGAATGGAATTTAATGCAATGGAATGGAATGGAATGGAATGGAATTCAATGGAATGGAATGGAATGGAATGGAATGGAATGGAATGGAATGGAATCAACCCGAGTAGAACGGAATGGAATGGAATGGAATGGAATGGAATGGAATGGAATGGAATGGAATGGAATGGAATGGAATGGAATGGAATGGAATGGAATTCAATGGAATGGAATTCAATGGAATAGAATGGAATGGAATGGAATGGAATGGAATGGAATGAACCCGAGTAGAAAGGAATGGAATGGAATGGAATTGAAAGGAATGGAATGGAATGGAATGGAATGGAATCGAATGGAATGGAATGGAATGGAATGGAATGGAATGGAATGGAATCGAATGGAATGGAATGGAATGGAATGGAATCGAATGGAATCGAATGGAATGGAATGGAATGGAATGGAATGGAATGGAATGGAATCAACCTGAGTAGATTGGAATGGATTGGAATGGAATGGAATGGAATGGAATGGAATGGAATTCAATGGAAAAAATGAAATGGAATGGAATGGAATGGAATGGAATGGAATGGAATCGAATGGAATGGAATGGAATGCAATGGAATGGAATGGAATGGAATGGAATGGAATGGAATGGAATGCAATGGAATGGAATGGAATGGAATGGAATTCAATGGAATGGAATGGAATGGAATGGAATGGAATGGAATGGAATGGAATCAACCCGAGTAGAACGGAATGGAATGGAATGGAATGGAATGGAATGGAATGGAATCGAATCGAATGGAATGGAATCGAATGGAATGGAATGGAATGGAATGGAATTGAATGGAATTCAATGGAATGGAATGGAATGGAATGGAATGGAATGGAATGGAATGGAATCGAATGGAATGGAATGGAATGGAATGGAATGGAATCGAATGGAATCGAATGGAATGGAATGGAATGGAATGGAATGGAAAGGAATGGAATGGAATGGAATGGAATGGAATCAACCCGAGTAGATTGGAATGGATTGGAATGGAATGGAATGGAATGGAATGGAATGGAATGGAATTCAATGGAAAAAATGAAATGGAATGGAATGGAATGGAATGGAATGGAATGGAATGGAATCGAATTTAATCGAATGGAATGGAATGGAATGGAATGGAATGGAATGGAATCGAATGGAATGGAATGGAATGGAATGGAATCGAATGGAATCGAATGGAATGGAATGCAATGGAATGGAATGGAATGGAATGGAATTTAATGCAATGGAATGGAATGGAATGGAATGGAATTCAATGGAATGGAATGGAATGGAATGGAATGGAATGGAATGGAATGGAATCAACCCGAGTAGAACGGAATGGAATGGAATGGAATGGAATGGAATGGAATGGAATGGAATCAACCCGAGTAGAACGGAATGGAATGGAATGGAATGGAATGGAATGGAATGGAATGGAATGGAATGGAATGGAATGGAATTCAATGGAATGGAATTCAATGGAATAGAATGGAATGGAATGGAATGGAATGGAATGGAATGAACCCGAGTAGAACGGAATGGAATGGAATGGAATGGAATGGAATTGAATGGAATGGAATGGAATGGAATCGAATGGAATGGAATGGAATGGAATGGAATGGAATGGAATGGAATGGAATCGAATGGAATGGAATGGAATGGAATGGAATCGAATGGAATCGAATGGAATGGAATGGAATGGAATGGAATGGAATGGAATGGAATGGAATGGAATGGAATCAACCCGAGTAGATTGGAATGGATTGGAATGGAATGGAATGGAATGGAAAGGAATGGAATGGAATTCATGGAAAAAATGAAATGGAATGGAATGGAATGGAATGGAATCGAATTTAATCGAATGGAATGGAATGGAATGGAATGGAATGGAATGGAATCGAATGGAATGGAATGGAATGGAATGGAATGGAATTTAATGCAATGGAATGGAATGGAATGGAATGGAATTCAATGGAATGGAATGGAATGGAATGGAATGGAATGGAATGGAATGGAATCAACCCGAGTAGAACGGAATGGAATGGAATGGAATGGAATGGAATGGAATGGAATGAAATGGAATGGAATGGAATTCAATGGAATGGAATTCAATGGAATAGAATGGAATGGAATGGAATGGAATGGAATGGAATGGAATGAACCCGAGTAGAACGGAATGGAATGGAATGGAATGGAATGGAATGGAATGGAATCGAATGGAATCGAATGGAATGGAATGGAATGGAATGGAATGGAATGGAATGGAATCAACCCGAGTAGATTGGAATGGATTGGAATGGAATGGAATGGAATGGAATCGAATGGAATGGAATTCAATGGAAAAAATGAAATGGAATGGAATGGAATGGAATGGAATGGAATGGAATGGAATCGAATGGAATGGAATGGAATGGAATGGAATGGAATGGAATGGAATGGAATGGAATGGAATGGAATGGAATGGAATCGAATGGAATGGAATGGAATGGAATGGAATCGAAGGGAATCGAATGGAATGGAATGGAATGGAATGGAATGGAATGGAATGGAATGGAATCAACCCGAGTAGATTGGAATGGATTGGAATGGAATGGAATGGAATGGAATGGAATGGAATTCAATGGAAAAAATGAAATGGAATGGAATGGAATGGAATGGAATGGAATGGAATGGAATGGAATGGAATTTAATGCAATGGAATGGAATGGAATGGAATGGAATTCAATGGAATGGAATGGAATGGAATGGAATGGAATGGAATGGAATGGAATGGAATCAACCCGAGTAGAACGGAATGGAATGGAATGGAATGGAATGGAATGGAATGGAATGGAATGGAATGGAATGGAATGGAATGGAATGGAATTCAATGGAATGGAATTCAATGGAATAGAATGGAATGGAATGGAATGGAATGGAATGGAATGAACCCGAGTAGAAAGGAATGGAATGGAATGGAATTGAAAGGAATGGAATGGAATGGAATGGAATGGAATCGAATGGAATGGAATGGAATGGAATCGAATGGAATGGAATGGAATGGAATCGAATGGAATGGAATGGAATGGAATGGAATCGAATGGAATCGAATGGAATGGAATGGAATGGAATGGAATGGAATGGAATGGAATGGAATCAACCCGAGTAGATTGGAATGGATTGGAATGGAATGGAATGGAATGGAATCGAATGGAATGGAATTCAATGGAAAAAATGAAATGGAATGGAATGGAATGGAATGGAATGGAATGGAATGGAATCGAATGGAATGGAATGGAATGGAATGGAATGGAATGGAATGGAATGGAATCGAATGGAATGGAATGGAATGGAATGGAATGGAATGGAATGGAATCAACCCGAGTAGATTGGAATGGATTGGAATGGAATGGAATGGAATGGAATGGAATGGAATTCAATGGAAAAAATGAAATGGAATGGAATGGAATGGAATGGAATGGAATGGAATGGAATGGAATTTAATGCAATGGAATGGAATGGAATGGAATGGAATTCAATGCAATGGAATGGAATGGAATGGAATGGAATGGAATGGAATGGAATGGAATCAACCCGAGTAGAACGGAATGGAATGGAATGGAATGGAATGGAATGGAATGGAATGGAATGGAATGGAATGGAATGGAATGAACCCGAGTAGAAAGGAATGGAATGGAATGGAATTGAAAGGAATGGAATGGAATGGAATGGAATGGAATCGAATGGAATGGAATGGAATGGAATGGAATGGAATGGAATGGAATCGAATGGAATGGAATGGAATGGAATGGAATCGAATGGAATGGAATGGAATGGAATGGAATGGAATGGAATGGAATGGAATGGAATCAACCCGAGTAGATTGGAATGGATTGGAATGGAATGGAATGGAATGGAATGGAATGGAATTCAATGGAAAAAATGAAATGGAATGGAATGGAATGGAATGGAATGGAATGGAATCGAATGGAATGGAATGGAATGCAATGGAATGGAATGGAATGGAATGGAATGGAATGGAATGGAATGCAATGGAATGGAATGGAATGGAATGGAATTCAATGGAATGGAATGGAATGGAATGGAATGGAATGGAATGGAATCAACCCGAGTAGAACTGAATGGAATGGAATGGAATGGAATGGAATGGAATGGAATGGAATGGAATGGAATGGAATGGAATGGAATGGAATGGAATCGAATGGAATGGAATGGAATGGAATGGAATTGAATGGAATTCAATGGAATGGAATGGAATGGAATGGAATGGAATGGAATGGAATGGAATCGAATGGAATGGAATGGAATGGAATGGAATCGAATGGAATCGAATGGAATGGAATGGAATGGAATGGAATGGAAAGGAATGGAATGGAATGGAATGGAATGGAATCAACCCGAGTAGATTGGAATGGATTGGAATGGAATGGAATGGAATGGAATGGAATGGAATTCAATGGAAAAAATGATATGGAATGGAATGGAATAGAATGGAATGGAATGGAATCGAATTTAATCGAATGGAATGGAATGGAATGGAATGGAATGGAATGGAATCGAATGGAATGGAATGGAATGGAATGGAATCGAATGGAATCGAATGGAATGGAATGGAATGGAATGGAATGGAATGGAATGGAATTTAATGCAATGGAATGGAATGGAAAGGAATGGAATTCAATGGAATGGAATGGAATGGAATGGAATGGAATGGAATGGAATGGAATGGAATGGAATCAACCCGAGTAGAACGGAATGGAATGGAATGGAATGGAATGGAATGGAATGGAATGGAATGGAATCAACCCAAGTAGAACGGAATGGAATGGAATGGAATGGAATGGAATGGAATGGAATGGAATGGAATGGAATGGAATGGAATGGAATTCAATGGAATGGAATTCAATGGAATAGAATGGAATGGAATGGAATGGAATGGAATGGAATGAACCCGAGTAGAACGGAATGGAATGGAATGGAATGGAATGGAATTGAATGGAATGGAATGGAATGGAATCGAATGGAATGGAATGGAATGGAATGGAATGGAATGGAATGGAATGGAATGGAATCGAATGGAATGGAATGGAATGGAATGGAATGGAATGGAATGGAATCAACCCGAGTAGATTGGAATGGATTGGAATGGAATGGAATGGAATGGAAAGGAATGGAATGGAATTCATGGAAAAAATGAAATGGAATGGAATGGAATGGAATGGAATGGAATTGTATCGAATGGAATGGAATGGAATGGAATGGAATGGAATGGAATGGAATCGAATGGAATGGAATGGATTGGAATGGAATCGAAGGGAATCGAATGGAATGGAATGGAATGGAATGGAATGGAATGGAATGGAATCAACCCGAGTAGATTGGAATGGATTGGAATGGAATGGAATGGAATGGAATGGAATTCAATGGAAAAAATGAAATGGAATGGAATGGAATGGAATGGAATGGAATGGAATGGAATTGAATGGAATTCAATGGAATGGAATGGAATGGAATGGAATGGAATGGAATGGAATGGAATCGAATGGAATGGAATGGAATGGAATGGAATCGAATGGAATGGAATGGAATGGAATGGAATGGAATGGAATGGAATGGAATGGAATCAACCCGAGTAGATTGGAATGGATTGGAATGGAATGGAATGAAATGGAATGGAATGGAATTCAATGGAAAAAATGAAATGGAATGGAATGGAATGGAATGGAATCGAATGGAATCGAATGGAATGGAAAGGAATGGAATGGAATGGAATGGAATGGAATCGAATGGAATGGAATGGAATTGAATGGAATCGAATGGAATGGAATGGAATGGAATGGAATGGAATGGAATGGAATGGAATCGAATGGAATCGAATGGAATGGAATGGAATGGAATGGAATGGAATGGAATGGAATTTAATGCAATGGAATGGAAAGGAATGGAATGGAATTCAATGGAATGGAATGGAATGGAATGGAATGGAATGGAATGGAATGGAATCAACCCGAGTAGAACGGAATGGAATGGAATGGAATGGAATGGAATGGAATGGAATGGAATGGAATGGAATGGAATTCAAAGGAATGGAATTCAATGGAATAGAATGGAATGGAATGGAATGGAATGGAATGGAATGAACCCGAGTAGAACGGAATGGAATGGAATGGAATTGAAAGGAATGGAATGGAATGGAATGGAATGGAATCGAATGGAATGGAATGGAATGGAATGGAATGGAATGGAATGGAATCGAATGGAATGGAATGGAATGGAATGGAATCGAATGGAATCGAATGGAATGGAATGGAATGGAATGGAATGGAATGGAATGGAATGGAATGGAATGGAATGGAATCAACCCGAGTAGATTGGAATGGATTGGAATGGAATGGAATGGAATGGAATTCAATGGAATTCAATGGAAAAAATGAAATGGAATGGAATGGAATGGAATGGAATGGAATCGAATGGAATGGAATGGAATGCAATGGAATGGAATGGAATGGAATGGAATGGAATGGAATGGAATGGAATGGAATGGAATGCAATGGAATGGAATGGAATGGAATGGAATTCAATGGAATGGAATGGAATGGAATGGAATGGAATGGAATGGAATGGAATGGAATCAACCCGAGTAGAACGGAATGGAATGGAATGGAATGGAATGGAATGGAATGGAATGGAATGGAATTGAATGGAATTCAATGGAATGGAATGGAATGGAATGGAATGGAATGGAATCGAATGGAATGGAATGGAATGGAATCGAATGGAATCGAATGGAATGGAATGGAATGGAATGGAATGGAATGGAAAGGAATGGAATGGAATGGAATGGAATGGAATCAACCCGAGTAGATTGGAATGGATTGGAATGGAATGGAATGGAATGGAGTGGAATGGAATTCAATGGAAAAAATGAAATGGAATGGAATGGAATCGAATTTAATCGAATGGAATGGAATGGAATGGAATGGAATGGAATCGAATGGAATGGAATGGAATGGAATGGAATGGAATTTAATGCAATGGAATGGAATGGAATGGAATGGAATTCAATGGAATGGAATGGAATGGAATGGAATGGAATGGAATGGAATGGAATCAACCCGAGTAGAACGGAATGGAATGGAATGGAATGGAATGGAATGGAATGGAATGGAATGGAATGGAATGGAATGGAATGCAATGGAATTCAATGGAATGGAATTCAATGGAATAGAATGGAATGGAATGGAATGGAATGGAATGGAATGAACCCGAGTAGAAAGGAATGGAATGGAATGGAATGGAATGGAATGGAATCGAATGGAATCGAATGGAATGGAATGGAATGGAATGGAATGGAACGGAATGGAATGGAATCAACCCGAGTAGATTGGAATGGATTGGAATGGAATGGAATGGAATGGAATCGAATGGAATGGAATTCAATGGAAAAAATGAAATGGAATGGAATGGAATGGAATGGAATCGAATGGAATCGAATGGAATGGAATGGAATGGAATGGAATGGAATGGAATGGAATGGAATCGAATGGAATGGAATGGAATGGAATGGAATCGAAGGGAATCGAATGGAATGGAATGGAATGGAATGGAATGGAATGGAATGGAATCAACCCGAGTAGATTGGAATGGATTGGAATGGAATGGAATGGAATGGAATGGAATTCAATGGAAAAAATGAAATGGAATGGAATGGAATGGAATGGAATGGAATGGAATGGAATGGAATTTAATGCAATGGAATGGAATGGAATGGAATGGAATGGAATGGAATGGAATGGAATTGAATGGAATTCAATGGAATGGAATTCAATGGAATAGAATGGAATGGAATGGAATGGAATGGAATGGAATGAACCCGAGTAGAACGGAATGGAATGGAATGGAATTGAAAGGAATGGAATGGAATGGAATGGAATGGAATCGAATGGAATGGAATGGAATGGAATGGAATGGAATGGAATGGAATGGAATGGAATCGAATGGAATGGAATGGAATGGAATGGAATGGAATGGAATCGAATGGAATGGAATGCAATGGAATGGAATCGAATGGAATCGAATGGAATGGAATGGAATGGAATGGAATGGAATGGAATGGAATGGAATGGAATGGAATCAACCTGAGTAGATTGGAATGGATTGGAATGGAATGGAATGGAATGGAATGGAATGGAATTCAATGGAAAAAATGAAATGGAATGGAATGGAATGGAATGGAATGGAATCGAATGGAATGGAATGGAATGCAATGGAATGGAATGGAATGGAATGGAATGGAATGGAATGGAATGGAATGGAATGGAATGGAATGCAATGGAATGGAATGGAATGGAATTCAATGGAATGGAATGGAATGGAATGGAATGGAATGGAATGGAATGGAATGGAATCAACCAGAGTAGAACGGAATGGAATGGAATGGAATGGAATGGAATGGAATGGAATGGAATGGAATGGAATTGAATGGAATTCAATGGAATGGAATGGAATGGAATGGAATGGAATGGAATGGAATCGAATGGAATGGAATGGAATGGAATGGAATCGAATGGAATCGAATGGAATGGAATGGAATGGAATGGAATGGAAAGGAATGGAATGGAATGGAATGGAATGGAATCAACCCGAGTAGATTGGAATGGATTGGAATGGAATGGAATGGAATGGAATGGAATGGAATTCAATGGAAAAAATGAAATGGAATGGAATGGAATGGAATGGAATGGAATGGAATCGAATATAATCGAATGGAATGGAATGGAATGGAATGGAATGGAATGGAATGGAATGGAATCGAATGGAATGGAATGGAATGGAATGGAATCGAATGGAATCGAATGGAATGGAATGGAATGGAATGGAATGGAATGGAAAGGAATGGAATGGAATGGAATGGAATTTAATGCAATGGAATGGAATGGAATGGAATGGAATTCAATGGAATGGAATGGAATGGAATGGAATGGAATGGAATGGAATGGAATCAACCCGAGTAGAACGGAATGGAATGGAATGGAATGGAATGGAATGGAATTCAATGGAATGGAATAGAATGGAATGGAATGGAGTGGAATGGAATGGAATGAACCCGAGTAGAACGGAATGGAATGGAATGGAATGGAATGGAATGGAATCGAATGGAATCGAATGGAATGGAATGGAATGGAATGGAATGGAATGGAATGGAATGGAATGGAATGGAATGGAATGGAATCGAATGGAATGGAATTCAATGGAAAAAATGAAATGGAATGGAATGGAATGGAATGGAATGGAATGGAATCGAATGGAATGGAATGGAATGGAATGGAATGGAATGGAATGGAATGGAATCGAATGGAATGGAATGGAATGGAATGGAATCGAAGGGAATCGAAAGGAATGGAATGGAATGGAATGGAATGGAATGGAATGGAATCAACCCGAGTAGATTGGAATGGATTGGAATGGAATGGAATGGAATGGAATGGAATTCAATGGAAAAAATGAAATGGAATGGAATGGAATGGAATGGAATGGAATGGAATGGAATGGAATTTAATGCAATGGAATGGAATGGAATGGAATGGAATTCAATGGAATGGAATGGAATGGAATGGAATGGAATGGAATGGAATGGAATGGAATCAAACCGAGTAGAACGGAATGGAATGGAATGGAATTTAATGGAAAGGAATGGAATGGAATGGAATGGAATTCAATGGAATGGAATGGAATGGAATGGAATGGAAGGGAATGGAATCAACCCGAGTAGAACGGAATGGAATGGAATGGAATGGAATGGAATGGAATGGAATGGAATTCAATGGAATAGAATGGAATGGAATGGAATGGAATGGAATGAACCCGAGTAGAACGGAATGGAATGGAATGGAATTGAATGGAATGGAATGGAATGGAATGGAATGGAATGGAATGGAATGGAATGGAATGGAATCAACCCGAGTAGAATGGAATGGATTGGAATGGAATGGAATGGAATGGAATGGAATTCAATGGAATAGAATGAAATGGAATGCAATGGAATGGAATGGAATGGAATGGAATGGAATGGAATGGAATGGAATCAACCCGAGTAGAATGGAATGGATTTGAATGGAATGGAATGGAATGGAATGGAATGGAATGGAATCAACCCGAGTAGAACGGAATGGAATGGAATGGAATGGAATGGAATTCAAAGAAATGGAATGGAATGGAATGGAATGGAATGGAATGGAATGGAATCAACCCGAGTAGAATGCAATGGAATGGAATGGAATGGAATAGAATGGAATGGCATGGAATGGAATGGAATGGAATGGAATCAACCCGAGTAGAACGGAATGGAATGGAGTGGAATGGAATGGAATTCAAAGAAATGGAATGGTATGGAATGGAATGGAATGGAATCAACCCGAGTAGAACGGAATGGAATGGAATGAAATGGAATGGAATGGAATGGAATGGAATGGAATGGAATCGAATGGAATCGAATGGAATCGAATGGAATCGAATGGAATGGAGTGGAATTGAATGGAATCAACCAGAGTAGAACGGAATGGAATGGAACGGAACGGAATGGAACGGAACGGAAAGGAATGGAATGGAGTGAAATGGAATGGAATCGAATGGAACCGAATGGAATGGAATGGAAGGGAATGGAATGGAATGGAATGGAATGGAATGGAATGGAATGGAATGGAATGGAATGGAATCAACCCGAGTAGAATGGAATGGATTGGAATGGAATGGAGTGGAATGGAATGGAATGGAATGGAATGGAATGGAATGGAATGGAATCGAATGGAATCGAATGGAATGGAATGGAATGGAATGGAATCAACCCGAGTAGAAGGGAATGGAATGGAATGGAATGGAATGGAATGGAATGGAATGGAATGGAATTCAATGGAATAGGATGGAATGGAATGGAATGGAATGGAATGGAATGGAATGGAATCGAATCGAATGGAATCGAATGGAATCGAATGGAATGGAATGGAATAGAATGGAATCAACCAGAGTAGAAAGGAATGGAATGGAATGGAATGGAATGGAATGGAATGGAATGGAATGGAATGGAATGCAATGAAATGGAAAGGAATGGAATGGAATAGAATGGAATGGACTGGAATGAAATGGAAAGGAATGGAATGGACTGGAATGGAATGGAATGGAATCAACCCGAGTAGAATGGAATGGATTGGAATGGAATGGAATGGAATCGAATGGAATCAAATGGAACCGACTGGAATGGAATGGAATGGAATGGAATGGAATCGAATGGAATGGAATGGAATGGAATGGAATCGAATGGAATGGAATGGAATGGAATGGAATGGAATGGAATGGAATGGAATGGAATGGAATCAACCCGAGTAGATTGGAATGGATTGGAATGGAATGGAATGAAATGGAATGGAATGGAATTCAATGGAAAAAATGAAATGGAATGGAATGGAATGGAATGGAATCGAATGGAATCGAATGGAATGGAATGGAATGGAATGGAATGGAATGGAATGGAATGGAATGGAATGGAATGGAATAGAATGGAATCGAATGGAATGGAATGGAATGGAATGGAATGGAATGGAATCGAATGGAATCGAATGGAATGGAATGGAATGGAATGGAATGGAATGGAATTTAATGCAATGGAATGGAAAGGAATGGAATGGAATTCAATGGAATGGAATGGAATGGAATGGAATGGAATGGAATGGAATGGAATCAACCCGAGTAGAACGGAATGGAATGGAATGGAATGGAATGGAATGGAATGGAATGGAATGGAATGGAATGGAATTCCATGGAATGGAATTCAATGGAATAGAATGGAATGGAATGGAATGGAATGGAATGGAATGAACCCGAGTAGAATGGAATGGAATGGAATGGAATTGAAAGGAATGGAATGGAATGGAATGGAATGGAATCGAATGGAATGGAATGGAATGGAATGGAATGGAATGGAATGGAATGGAATCGAATGGAATGGAATGGAATCGAATGGAATCGAATGGAATGGAATGGAATGGAATGGAATGGAATGGAATGGAATGGAATGGAATCAACCCGAGTAGATTGGAATGGATTGGAATGGAATGGAATGGAAGGGAATTCAATGGAATTCAATGGAAAAAATGAAAAGGAATGGAATGGAATGGAATGGAATGGAATCGAATGGAATGGAATGGAATGCAATGGAATGGAATGGAATGGAATGGAATGGAATCAACCCGAGTAGATTGGAATGGATTGGAATGGAATGGAATGGAATGGAATGGAATGGAATTCAATGGAAAAAATGAAATGGAATGGAATGGAATGGAATGGAATGGAATGGAATGGAATCGAATTTAATCGAATGGAATGGAATGGAATGGAATGGAATGGAATCGAATGGAATGGAATGGAATGGAATGGAATGGAATTTAATGCAATGGAATGGAATGGAATGGAATGGAATTCAATGGAATGGAATGGAATGGAATGGAATGGAATGGAATGGAATGGAATCAACCCGAGTAGAACGGAATGGAATGGAATGGAATGGAATGGAATGGAATGGAATGGAATGGAATGGAATGGAATTCTATGGAATGGAATTCAATGGAATAGAATGGAATGGAATGGAATGGAATGGAATGGAATGAACCCGAGTAGAACGGAATGGAATGGAATGGAATGGAATGGAATGGAATCGAATGGAATCGAATGGAATGGAATGGAATGGAATGGAATGGAATGGAATGGAATCAACCCGAGTAGATTGGAATGGATTGGAATGGAATGGAATGGAATGGAATCGAATGGAATGGAATTCAATGGAAAAAATGAAATGGAATGGAATGGAATGGAATCGAAGGGAATCGAATGGAATGGAATGGAATGGAATGGAATGGAATGGAATGGAATCAACCCGAGTAGATTGGAATGGATTGGAATGGAATGGAATGGAATGGAATGGAATGGAATTCAATGGAAAAAATGAAATGGAATGGAATGGAATGGAATGGAATGGAATGGAATGGAATGGAATTTAATGCAATGGAATGGAATGGAATGGAATGGAATTCAATGGAATGGAATGGAATGGAATGGAATGGAATGGAATGGAATGGAATCAACCCGAGTAGAACGGAATGGAATGGAATGGAATGGAATGGAATGGAATGGAATGGAATGGAATGGAATGGAATGGAATGGAATGGAATGGAATGGAATTCAATGGAATGGAATTCAATGGAATAGAATGGAATGGAATGGAATGGAATGGAATGGAATGAACCCGAGTAGAAAGGAATGGAATGGAATGGAATTGAAAGGAATGGAATGGAATGGAATGGAATGGAATCGAATGGAATGGAATGGAATGGAATGGAATGGAATGGAATGGAATGGAATCGAATGGAATGGAATGGAATGGAATGGAATCGAATGGAATCGAATGGAATGGAATGGAATGGAATGGAATGGAATGGAATGGAATCAACCTGAGTAGATTGGAATGGATTGGAATGGAATGGAATGGAATGGAATGGAATGGAATTCAATGGAAAAAATGAAATGGAATGGAATGGAATGGAATGGAATGGAATGGAATCGAATGGAATGGAATGGAATGCAATGGAATGGAATGGAATGGAATGGAATGGAATGGAATGGAATGCAATGGAATGGAATGGAATGGAATGGAATTCAATGGAATGGAATGGAATGGAATGGAATGGAATGGAATGGAATGGAATCAACCCGAGTAGAACGGAATGGAATGGAATGGAATGGAATGGAATGGAATGGAATCGAATCGAATGGAATGGAATCGAATGGAATGGAATGGAATGGAATGGAATTGAATGGAATTCAATGGAATGGAATGGAATGGAATGGAATGGAATGGAATGGAATGGAATGGAATCGAATGGAATGGAATGGAATGGAATGGAATGGAATCGAATGGAATCGAATGGAATGGAATGGAATGGAATGGAATGGAAAGGAATGGAATGGAATGGAATGGAATGGAATCAACCCGAGTAGATTGGAATGGATTGGAATGGAATGGAATGGAATGGAATGGAATGGAATTCAATGGAAAAAATGAAATGGAATGGAATGGAATGGAATGGAATGGAATGGAATCGAATTTAATCGAATGGAATGGAATGGAATGGAATGGAATGGAATCGAATGGAATGGAATGGAATGGAATGGAATCGAATGGAATCGAATGGAATGGAATGCAATGGAATGGAATGGAATGGAATGGAATTTAATGCAATGGAATGGAATGGAATGGAATGGAATTCAATGGAATGGAATGGAATGGAATGGAATGGAATGGAATGGAATGGAATCAACCCGAGTAGAACGGAATGGAATGGAATGGAATGGAATGGAATGGAATGGAATGGAATCAACCCGAGTAGAACGGAATGGAATGGAATGGAATGGAATGGAATGGAATGGAATGGAATGGAATGGAATGGAATTCAATGGAATGGAATTCAATGGAATAGAATGGAATGGAATGGAATGGAATGGAATGGAATGAACCCGAGTAGAACGGAATGGAATGGAATGGAATGGAATGGAATTGAATGGAATGGAATGGAATGGAATCGAATGGAATGGAATGGAATGGAATGGAATGGAATGGAATGGAATGGAATGGAATCGAATGGAATGGAATGGAATGGAATGGAATCGAATGGAATCGAATGGAATGGAATGGAATGGAATGGAATGGAATGGAATGGAATGGAATGGAATGGAATGGAATGGAATCAACCCGAGTAGATTGGAATGGATTGGAATGGAATGGAATGGAATGGAAAGGAATGGAATGGAATTCATGGAAAAAATGAAATGGAATGGAATGGAATGGAATGGAATCGAATTTAATCGAATGGAATGGAATGGAATGGAATGGAATGGAATGGAATCGAATGGAATGGAATGGAATGGAATGGAATGGAATTTAATGCAATGGAATGGAATGGAATGGAATGGAATTCAATGGAATGGAATGGAATGGAATGGAATGGAATGGAATGGAATGGAATCAACCCGAGTAGAACGGAATGGAATGGAATGGAATGGAATGGAATGGAATGGAATGAAATGGAATGGAATGGAATTCAATGGAATGGAATTCAATGGAATAGAATGGAATGGAATGGAATGGAATGGAATGGAATGGAATGAACCCGAGTAGAACGGAATGGAATGGAATGGAATGGAATGGAATGGAATCGAATGGAATCGAATGGAATGGAATGGAATGGAATGGAATGGAATGGAATGGAATCAACCCGAGTAGATTGGAATGGATTGGAATGGAATGGAATGGAATGGAATCGAATGGAATGGAATTCAATGGAAAAAATGAAATGGAATGGAATGGAATGGAATGGAATGGAATGGAATGGAATCGAATGGAATGGAATGGAATGGAATGGAATGGAATGGAATGGAATGGAATGGAATGGAATGGAATGGAATGGAATGGAATCGAATGGAATGGAATGGAATGGAATGGAATCGAAGGGAATCGAATGGAATGGAATGGAATGGAATGGAATGGAATGGAATGGAATGGAATCAACCCGAGTAGATTGGAATGGATTGGAATGGAATGGAATGGAATGGAATGGAATGGAATTCAATGGAAAAAATGAAATGGAATGGAATGGAATGGAATGGAATGGAATGGAATGGAATGGAATTTAATGCAATGGAATGGAATGGAATGGAATGGAATTCAATGGAATGGAATGGAATGGAATGGAATGGAATGGAATGGAATGGAATGGAATCAACCCGAGTAGAACGGAATGGAATGGAATGGAATGGAATGGAATGGAATGGAATGGAATGGAATGGAATGGAATGGAATGGAATGGAATGGAATTCAATGGAATGGAATTCAATGGAATAGAATGGAATGGAATGGAATGGAATGGAATGGAATGAACCCGAGTAGAAAGGAATGGAATGGAATGGAATTGAAAGGAATGGAATGGAATGGAATGGAATGGAATCGAATGGAATGGAATGGAATGGAATCGAATGGAATGGAATGGAATGGAATCGAATGGAATGGAATGGAATGGAATGGAATCGAATGGAATCGAATGGAATGGAATGGAATGGAATGGAATGGAATGGAATGGAATGGAATCAACCCGAGTAGATTGGAATGGATTGGAATGGAATGGAATGGAATGGAATGGAATGGAATTCAATGGAAAAAATGAAATGGAATGGAATGGAATGGAATGGAATGGAATGGAATGGAATGGAATCGAATGGAATGGAATGGAATGCAATGGAATGGAATGGAATGGAATGGAATGGAATGCAATGGAATGGAATGGAATGGAATGGAATTCAATGGAATGGAATGGAATGGAATGGAATGGAATGGAATGGAATGGAATGGAATCAACCCGAGTAGAACGGAATGGAATGGAATGGAATGGAATGGAATGGAATGGAATCGAATCGAATGGAATGGAATCGAATGGAATGGAATGGAATGGAATGGAATTGAATGGAATTCAATGGAATGGAATGGAATGGAATGGAATGGAATGGAATGGAATGGAATGGAATCGAATGGAATGGAATGGAATGGAATGGAATCGAATGGAATCGAATGGAATGGAATGGAATGGAATGGAATGGAAAGGAATGGAATGGAATGGAATGGAATGGAATCAACCCGAGTAGATTGGAATGGATTGGAATGGAATGGAATGGAATGGAATGGAATGGAATTCAATGGAAAAAATGAAATGGAATGGAATGGAATGGAATGGAATGGAATCGAATTTAATCGAATGGAATGGAATGGAATGGAATGGAATGGAATCGAATGGAATGGAATGGAATGGAATGGAATCGAATGGAATCGAATGGAATGGAATGGAATGGAATGGAATGGAATGGAATGGAATTTAATGCAATGGAATGGAATGGAATGGAATGGAATTCAATGGAATGGAATGGAATGGAATGGAATGGAATGGAATGGAATGGAATGGTATGGAATCAACCCGAGTAGAACGGAATGGAATGGAATGGAATGGAATGGAATGGAATGGAATGGAATCAACCCGAGTAGAACGGAATGGAATGGAATGGAATGGAATGGAATGGAATGGAATGGAATGGAATGGAATGGAATGGAATGGAATTCAATGGAATGGAATGGAATGGAATGGAATGGAATGGAATGGAATGGAATGGAATGGAATCGAATGGAATGGAATGGAATGGAATGGAATCGAATGGAATCGAATGGAATGGAATGGAATGGAATGGAATGGAATGGAATGGAATCAACCCGAGTAGATTGGAATGGATTGGAATGGAATGGAATGGAATGGAAAGGAATGGAATGGAATTCATGGAAAAAATGAAATGGAATGGAATGGAATGGAATGGAATCGAATTTAATCGAATGGAATGGAATGGAATGGAATGGAATGGAATGGAATGGAATCGAATGGAATGGAATGGAATGGAATGGAATGGAATTTAATGCAATGGAATGGAATGGAATGGAATGGAATTCAATGGAATGGAATGGAATGGAATGGAATGGAATGGAATGGAATGGAATCAACCCGAGTAGAACGGAATGGAATGGAATGGAATGGAATGGAATGGAATGGAATGGAATTCAATGGAATGGAATTCAATGGAATAGAATGGAATGGAATGGAATGGAATGGAATGGAATGGAATGAACCCGAGTAGAACGGAATGGAATGGAATGGAATGGAATGGAATGGAATCGAATGGAATCGAATGGAATGGAATGGAATGGAATGGAATGGAATGGAATGGAATGGAATGGAATGGAATGGAATCAACCCGAGTAGATTGGAATGGATTGGAATGGAATGGAATGGAATGGAATCGAATGGAATGGAATTCAATGGAAAAAATGAAATGGAATGGAATGGAATGGAATGGAATGGAATGGAATGGAATCGAATGGAATGGAATGGAATGGAATGGAATGGAATGGAATGGAATGGAATCGAATGGAATGGAATGGAATGGAATGGAATCGAAGGGAATCGAATGGAATGGAATGGAATGGAATGGAATGGAATGGAATGGAATCAACCCGAGTAGATTGGAATGGATTGGAATGGAATGGAATGGAATGGAATGGAATGGAATTCAATGGAAAAAATGAAATGGAATGGAATGGAATCGAATGGAATGGAATGGAATGCAATGGAATGGAATGGAATGGAATGGAATGGAATGCAATGGAATGGAATGGAATGGAATGGAATTCAATGGAATGGAATGGAATGGAATGGAATGGAATGGAATGGAATGGAATGGAATCAACCCGAGTAGAACGGAATGGAATGGAATGGAATGGAATGGAATGGAATGGAATCGAATCGAATGGAATGGAATCGAATGGAATGGAATGGAATGGAATGGAATTGAATGGAATTCAATGGAATGGAATGGAATGGAATGGAATGGAATGGAATGGAATGGAATGGAATCGAATGGAATGGAATGGAATGGAATGGAATCGAATGGAATCGAATGGAATGGAATGGAATGGAATGGAATGGAAAGGAATGGAATGGAATGGAATGGAATGGAATCAACCCGAGTAGATTGGAATGGATTGGAATGGAATGGAATGGAATGGAATGGAATGGAATTCAATGGAAAAAATGAAATGGAATGGAATGGAATGGAATGGAATGGAATGGAATCGAATTTAATCGAATGGAATGGAATGGAATGGAATGGAATGGAATCGAATGGAATGGAATGGAATGGAATGGAATCGAATGGAATCGAATGGAATGGAATGGAATGGAATGGAATGGAATGGAATGGAATTTAATGCAATGGAATGGAATGGAATGGAATGGAATTCAATGGAATGGAATGGAATGGAATGGAATGGAATGGAATGGAATGGAATGGTATGGAATCAACCCGAGTAGAACGGAATGGAATGGAATGGAATGGAATGGAATGGAATGGAATGGAATCAACCCGAGTAGAACGGAATGGAATGGAATGGAATGGAATGGAATGGAATGGAATGGAATGGAATGGAATGGAATGGAATGGAATTCAATGGAATGGAATGGAATGGAATGGAATGGAATGGAATGGAATGGAATGGAATGGAATCGAATGGAATGGAATGGAATGGAATGGAATCGAATGGAATCGAATGGAATGGAATGGAATGGAATGGAATGGAATGGAATGGAATCAACCCGAGTAGATTGGAATGGATTGGAATGGAATGGAATGGAATGGAAAGGAATGGAATGGAATTCATGGAAAAAATGAAATGGAATGGAATGGAATGGAATGGAATCGAATTTAATCGAATGGAATGGAATGGAATGGAATGGAATGGAATGGAATGGAATCGAATGGAATGGAATGGAATGGAATGGAATGGAATTTAATGCAATGGAATGGAATGGAATGGAATGGAATTCAATGGAATGGAATGGAATGGAATGGAATGGAATGGAATGGAATGGAATCAACCCGAGTAGAACGGAATGGAATGGAATGGAATGGAATGGAATGGAATGGAATGGAATTCAATGGAATGGAATTCAATGGAATAGAATGGAATGGAATGGAATGGAATGGAATGGAATGGAATGAACCCGAGTAGAACGGAATGGAATGGAATGGAATGGAATGGAATGGAATCGAATGGAATCGAATGGAATGGAATGGAATGGAATGGAATGGAATGGAATGGAATGGAATGGAATGGAATGGAATCAACCCGAGTAGATTGGAATGGATTGGAATGGAATGGAATGGAATGGAATCGAATGGAATGGAATTCAATGGAAAAAATGAAATGGAATGGAATGGAATGGAATGGAATGGAATGGAATGGAATCGAATGGAATGGAATGGAATGGAATGGAATGGAATGGAATGGAATGGAATCGAATGGAATGGAATGGAATGGAATGGAATCGAAGGGAATCGAATGGAATGGAATGGAATGGAATGGAATGGAATGGAATGGAATCAACCCGAGTAGATTGGAATGGATTGGAATGGAATGGAATGGAATGGAATGGAATGGAATTCAATGGAAAAAATGAAATGGAATGGAATGGAATGGAATGGAATGGAATGGAATGGAATGGAATTTAATGCAATGGAATGGAATGGAATGGAATGGAATTCAATGCAATGGAATGGAATGGAATGGAATGGAATGGAATGGAATGGAATGGAATCAACCCGAGTAGAATGGAATGGAATGGAATGGAATGGAATGGAATGGAATGGAATGGAATGGAATGGAATGGAATGGAATGGAATGAACCCGAGTAGAAAGGAATGGAATGGAATGGAATTGAAAGGAATGGAATGGAATGGAATGGAATGGAATCGAATGGAATGGAATGGAATGGAATGGAATGGAATGGAATGGAATCGAATGGAATGGAATGGAATGGAATGGAATCGAATGGAATGGAATGGAATGGAATGGAATGGAATGGAATGGAATGGAATGGAATGGAATCAACCCGAGTAGATTGGAATGGATTGGAATGGAATGGAATGGAATGGAATGGAATGGAATTCAATGGAAAAAATGAAATGGAATGGAATGGAATGGAATGGAATGGAATGGAATCGAATGGAATGGAATGGAATGCAATGGAATGGAATGGAATGGAATGGAATGGAATGGAATGGAATGCAATGGAATGGAATGGAATGGAATGGAATTCAATGGAATGGAATGGAATGGAATGGAATGGAATGGAATGGAATCAACCCGAGTAGAACGGAATGGAATGGAATGGAATGGAATGGAATGGAATGGAATGGAATGGAATGGAATGGAATGGAATGGAATGGAATGGAATCGAATGGAATGGAATGGAATGGAATGGTATTGAATGGAATTCAATGGAATGGAATGGAATGGAATGGAATGGAATGGAATGGAATGGAATGGAATCGAATGGAATGGAATGGAATGGAATGGAATCGAATGGAATCGAATGGAATGGAATGGAATGGAATGGAATGGAAAGGAATGGAATGGAATGGAATGGAATGGAATCAACCCGAGTAGATTGGAATGGATTGGAATGGAATGGAATGGAATGGAATGGAATGGAATTCAATGGAAAAAATGATATGGAATGGAATGGAATAGAATGGAATGGAATGGAATCGAATTTAATCGAATGGAATGGAATGGAATGGAATGGAATGGAATGGAATCGAATGGAATGGAATGGAATGGAATGGAATCGAATGGAATCGAATGGAATGGAATGGAATGGAATGGAATGGAATGGAATGGAATTTAATGCAATGGAATGGAATGGAAAGGAATGGAATTCAATGGAATGGAATGGAATGGAATGGAATGGAATGGAATGGAATGGAATGGAATGGAATCAACCCGAGTAGAACGGAATGGAATGGAATGGAATGGAATGGAATGGAATGGAATGGAATCAACCCAAGTAGAACGGAATGGAATGGAATGGAATGGAATGGAATGGAATGGAATGGAATGGAATGGAATGGAATGGAATTCAATGGAATGGAATTCAATGGAATAGAATGGAATGGAATGGAATGGAATGGAATGGAATGAACCCGAGTAGAACGGAATGGAATGGAATGGAATGGAATGGAATTGAATGGAATGGAATGGAATGGAATCGAATGGAATGGAATGGAATGGAATGGAATGGAATGGAATGGAATGGAATGGAATCGAATGGAATGGAATGGAATGGAATGGAATGGAATGGAATGGAATCAACCCGAGTAGATTGGAATGGATTGGAATGGAATGGAATGGAATGGAAAGGAATGGAATGGAATTCATGGAAAAAATGAAATGGAATGGAATGGAATGGAATGGAATGGAATTGTATCGAATGGAATGGAATGGAATGGAATGGAATGGAATGGAATGGAATCGAATGGAATGGAATGGATTGGAATGGAATCGAAGGGAATCGAATGGAATGGAATGGAATGGAATGGAATGGAATGGAATGGAATCAACCCGAGTAGATTGGAATGGATTGGAATGGAATGGAATGGAATGGAATGGAATTCAATGGAAAAAATGAAATGGAATGGAATGGAATGGAATGGAATGGAATGGAATGGAATGGAATTGAATGGAATTCAATGGAATGGAATGGAATGGAATGGAATGGAATGGAATGGAATGGAATCGAATGGAATGGAATGGAATGGAATGGAATCGAATGGAATGGAATGGAATGGAATGGAATGGAATGGAATGGAATGGAATGGAATGGAATCAACCCGAGTAGATTGGAATGGATTGGAATGGAATGGAATGAAATGGAATGGAATGGAATTCAATGGAAAAAATGAAATGGAATGGAATGGAATGGAATGGAATCGAATGGAATCGAATGGAATGGAAAGGAATGGAATGGAATGGAATGGAATGGAATCGAATGGAATGGAATGGAATCGAATGGAATCGAATGGAATGGAATGGAATGGAATGGAATGGAATGGAATGGAATGGAATCGAATGGAATCGAATGGAATGGAATGGAATGGAATGGAATGGAATGGAATGGAATTTAATGCAATGGAATGGAAAGGAATGGAATGGAATTCAATGGAATGGAATGGAATGGAATGGAATGGAATGGAATGGAATGGAATCAACCCGAGTAGAACGGAATGGAATGGAATGGAATGGAATGGAATGGAATGGAATGGAATGGAATGGAATGGAATTCAAAGGAATGGAATTCAATGGAATAGAATGGAATGGAATGGAATGGAATGGAATGGAATGAACCCGAGTAGAACGGAATGGAATGGAATGGAATTGAAAGGAATGGAATGGAATGGAATGGAATGGAATCGAATGGAATGGAATGGAATGGAATGGAATGGAATGGAATGGAATCGAATGGAATGGAATGGAATGGAATGGAATCGAATGGAATCGAATGGAATGGAATGGAATGGAATGGAATGGAATGGAATGGAATGGAATGGAATGGAATGGAATCAACCCGAGTAGATTGGAATGGATTGGAATGGAATGGAATGGAATGGAATTCAATGGAATTCAATGGAAAAAATGAAATGGAATGGAATGGAATGGAATGGAATGGAATCGAATGGAATGGAATGGAATGCAATGGAATGGAATGGAATGGAATGGAATGGAATGGAATGGAATGGAATGGAATGGAATGCAATGGAATGGAATGGAATGGAATGGAATTCAATGGAATGGAATGGAATGGAATGGAATGGAATGGAATGGAATGGAATCAACCCGAGTAGAACGGAATGGAATGGAATGGAATGGAATGGAATGGAATGGAATGGAATGGAATTGAATGGAATTCAATGGAATGGAATGGAATGGAATGGAATGGAATGGAATCGAATGGAATGGAATGGAATGGAATCGAATGGAATCGAATGGAATGGAATGGAATGGAATGGAATGGAATGGAAAGGAATGGAATGGAATGGAATGGAATGGAATCAACCCGAGTAGATTGGAATGGATTGGAATGGAATGGAATGGAATGGAGTGGAATGGAATTCAATGGAAAAAATGAAATGGAATGGAATGGAATCGAATTTAATCGAATGGAATGGAATGGAATGGAATGGAATGGAATCGAATGGAATGGAATGGAATGGAATGGAATGGAATTTAATGCAATGGAATGGAATGGAATGGAATGGAATTCAATGGAATGGAATGGAATGGAATGGAATGGAATGGAATGGAATGGAATCAACCCGAGTAGAACGGAATGGAATGGAATGGAATGGAATGGAATGGAATGGAATGGAATGGAATGGAATGGAATGCAATGGAATTCAATGGAATGGAATTCAATGGAATAGAATGGAATGGAATGGAATGGAATGGAATGGAATGAACCCGAGTAGAAAGGAATGGAATGGAATGGAATGGAATGGAATGGAATCGAATGGAATCGAATGGAATGGAATGGAATGGAATGGAATGGAACGGAATGGAATGGAATCAACCCGAGTAGATTGGAATGGATTGGAATGGAATGGAATGGAATGGAATGGAATGGAATGGAATCGAATGGAATGGAATGGAATGGAATGGAATCGAAGGGAATCGAATGGAATGGAATGGAATGGAATGGAATGGAATGGAATGGAATCAACCCGAGTAGATTGGAATGGATTGGAATGGAATGGAATGGAATGGAATGGAATTCAATGGAAAAAATGAAATGGAATGGAATGGAATGGAATGGAATGGAATGGAATGGAATGGAATTTAATGCAATGGAATGGAATGGAATGGAATGGAATGGAATGGAATGGAATGGAATTGAATGGAATTCAATGGAATGGAATTCAATGGAATAGAATGGAATGGAATGGAATGGAATGGAATGGAATGAACCCGAGTAGAACGGAATGGAATGGAATGGAATTGAAAGGAATGGAATGGAATGGAATGGAATGGAATCGAATGGAATGGAATGGAATGGAATGGAATGGAATGGAATGGAATGGAATGGAATCGAATGGAATGGAATGGAATGGAATGGAATGGAATGGAATCGAATGGAATGGAATGCAATGGAATGGAATCGAATGGAATCGAATGGAATGGAATGGAATGGAATGGAATGGAATGGAATGGAATGGAATGGAATCAACCTGAGTAGATTGGAATGGATTGGAATGGAATGGAATGGAATGGAATGGAATGGAATTCAATGGAAAAAATGAAATGGAATGGAATGGAATGGAATGGAATGGAATCGAATGGAATGGAATGGAATGCAATGGAATGGAATGGAATGGAATGGAATGGAATGGAATGGAATGGAATGGAATGGAATGCAATGGAATGGAATGGAATGGAATGGAATTCAATGGAATGGAATGGAATGGAATGGAATGGAATGGAATGGAATGGAATGGAATCAACCAGAGTAGAACGGAATGGAATGGAATGGAATGGAATGGAATGGAATGGAATGGAATGGAATGGAATGGAATTGAATGGAATTCAATGGAATGGAATGGAATGGAATGGAATGGAATGGAATGGAATCGAATGGAATGGAATGGAATGGAATGGAATCGAATGGAATCGAATGGAATGGAATGGAATGGAATGGAATGGAAAGGAATGGAATGGAATGGAATGGAATGGAATCAACCCGAGTAGATTGGAATGGATTGGAATGGAATGGAATGGAATGGAATGGAATGGAATTCAATGGAAAAAATGAAATGGAATGGAATGGAATGGAATGGAATGGAATGGAATCGAATTTAATCGAATGGAATGGAATGGAATGGAATGGAATGGAATGGAATCGAATGGAATGGAATGGAATGGAATGGAATCGAATGGAATCGAATGGAATGGAATGGAATGGAATGGAATGGAATGGAATGGAATGGAATGGAATGGAATGGAATTTAATGCAATGGAATGGAATGGAATGGAATGGAATTCAATGGAATGGAATGGAATGGAATGGAATGGAATGGAATGGAATGGAATCAACCCGAGTAGAACGGAATGGAATGGAATGGAATGGAATGGAATGGAATTCAATGGAATGGAATAGAATGGAATGGAATGGAGTGGAATGGAATGGAATGAACCCGAGTAGAACGGAATGGAATGGAATGGAATGGAATGGAATGGAATCGAATGGAATCGAATGGAATGGAATGGAATGGAATGGAATGGAATGGAATGGAATGGAATGGAATGGAATGGAATCGAATGGAATGGAATTCAATGGAAAAAATGAAATGGAATGGAATGGAATGGAATGGAATGGAATGGAATCGAATGGAATGGAATGGAATGGAATGGAATGGAATGGAATGGAATGGAATCGAATGGAATGGAATGGAATGGAATGGAATCGAAGGGAATCGAAAGGAATGGAATGGAATGGAATGGAATGGAATGGAATGGAATCAACCCGAGTAGATTGGAATGGATTGGAATGGAATGGAATGGAATGGAATGGAATTCAATGGAATGGAATGGAATGGAATGGAATGGAATGGAATGGAATGGAATGGAATCAAACCGAGTAGAACGGAATGGAATGGAATGGAATTTAATGGAAAGGAATGGAATGGAATGGAATGGAATTCAATGGAATGGAATGGAATGGAATGGAATGGAAGGGAATGGAATCAACCCGAGTAGAACGGAATGGAATGGAATGGAATGGAATGGAATGGAATGGAATGGAATTCAATGGAATAGAATGGAATGGAATGGAATGGAATGGAATGAACCCGAGTAGAACGGAATGGAATGGAATGGAATTGAATGGAATGGAATGGAATGGAATGGAATGGAATGGAATGGAATGGAATGGAATGGAATCAACCCGAGTAGAATGGAATGGATTGGAATGGAATGGAATGGAATGGAATGGAATTCAATGGAATAGAATGAAATGGAATGCAATGGAATGGAATGGAATGGAATGGAATGGAATGGAATGGAATGGAATCAACCCGAGTAGAATGGAATGGATTTGAATGGAATGGAATGGAATGGAATGGAATGGAATGGAATCAACCCGAGTAGAACGGAATGGAATGGAATGGAATGGAATGGAATTCAAAGAAATGGAATGGAATGGAATGGAATGGAATGGAATGGAATGGAATCAACCCGAGTAGAATGCAATGGAATGGAATGGAATGGAATAGAATGGAATGGCATGGAATGGAATGGAATGGAATGGAATCAACCCGAGTAGAACGGAATGGAATGGAGTGGAATGGAATGGAATTCAAAGAAATGGAATGGTATGGAATGGAATGGAATGGAATCAACCCGAGTAGAACGGAATGGAATGGAATGAAATGGAATGGAATGGAATGGAATGGAATGGAATGGAATCGAATGGAATCGAATGGAATCGAATGGAATCGAATGGAATGGAGTGGAATTGAATGGAATCAACCAGAGTAGAACGGAATGGAATGGAACGGAACGGAATGGAACGGAACGGAAAGGAATGGAATGGAGTGAAATGGAATGGAATCGAATGGAACCGAATGGAATGGAATGGAAGGGAATGGAATGGAATGGAATGGAATGGAATGGAATGGAATGGAATGGAATCAACCCGAGTAGAATGGAATGGATTGGAATGGAATGGAGTGGAATGGAATGGAATGGAATGGAATGGAATGGAATGGAATGGAATCGAATGGAATCGAATGGAATGGAATGGAATGGTATGGAATCAACCCGAGTAGAAGGGAATGGAATGGAATGGAATGGAATGGAATGGAATGGAATGGAATGGAATTCAATGGAATAGGATGGAATGGAATGGAATGGAATGGAATGGAATGGAATGGAATCGAATCGAATGGAATCGAATGGAATCGAATGGAATGGAATGGAATAGAATGGAATCAACCAGAGTAGAAAGGAATGGAATGGAATGGAATGGAATGGAATGGAATGGAATGGAATGGAATGGAATGCAATGAAATGGAAAGGAATGGAATGGAATAGAATGGAATGGACTGGAATGAAATGGAAAGGAATGGAATGGACTGGAATGGAATGGAATGGAATCAACCCGAGTAGAATGGAATGGATTGGAATGGAATGGAATGGAATCGAATGGAATCAAATGGAACCGACTGGAATGGAATGGAATGGAATGGAATGGAATGGAATGGAATGGAATGGAATGGAATGGAATCAACCCGAGTAGAAAGGAATGGATTGGAATGGAATGGTATATAATGTAATGGAATGGAATGGAATCGAATGGAATCGAATGGAATCGAATGGAATGGAATGGAATGGAATGGAATGGATTGGAATTCAATGGAATGGAATGGAATGGAATGGAATGGAATCAACCCGAGTAGAACTGAATGGAATGGAATGGAATGGAATGGAATGGAATGGAATGGAATGGAGTGGAGTGGAATGGAGTGGAATGGAATGGAATGGAATGGAATGGAATGGAATTCAATGGAATAGAATGGAATGGAATGGAATGGAATGGAATCAACCCGAGTAGAAAGGAATGGAATGGAATGGAATGAAATGGAATTGAATGGAATGGAATGGAATGGAATGGAATGGAATGGAATGGAATGCAATGAAATGGAATGGAATGGAATGGAATCGAATGGATTGGACTGGAATGAAATGGAATGGAATGGAATGGAATGGAATGGAATGGAATGGAATGGAATGGAATGGAATGGAATGGAATCAACCCGAGTAGAATGGAATGGATTGGAATGGAATGGAATGGAATGGAATGGAATGGAATGGAATCGAATGGAATGGAAAGGAATGGAATGGACGCGAGTAGAACGGAATGGAATGGAATGGAATGGAATGGAATGGAATGGAATGGAATGGAATGGAATCAACCCGAGTAGAATGGAATGGATTGGAATGGAATGGAATGGAATCGAATGGAATCAAATGGAACCGACTGGAATGGAATGGAATGGAATGGAATGGAATGGAATGGAATGGAATGGAATGGAATGGAATCAACCCGAGTAGAAAGGAATGGATTGGAATGGAATGGTATATAATGTAATGGAATGGAATGGAATCGAATGGAATCGAATGGAATCGAATGGAATGGAATGGAATGGAATGGAATGGATTGGAATTCAATGGAATGGAATGGAATGGAATGGAATGGAATCAACCCGAGTAGAACTGAATGGAATGGAATGGAATGGAATGGAATGGAATGGAATGGAATGGAGTGGAGTGGAATGGAGTGGAATGGAATGGAATGGAATGGAATGGAATGGAATTCAATGGAATAGAATGGAATGGAATGGAATGGAATGGAATCAACCCGAGTAGAAAGGAATGGAATGGAATGGAATGAAATGGAATTGAATGGAATGGAATGGAATGGAATGGAATGGAATGGAATGGAATGCAATGAAATGGAATGGAATGGAATGGAATCGAATGGATTGGACTGGAATGAAATGGAATGGAATGGAATGGAATGGAATGGAATGGAATGGAATGGAATGGAATGGAATGGAATGGAATGGAATCAACCCGAGTAGAATGGAATGGATTGGAATGGAATGGAATGGAATGGAATGGAATGGAATGGAATCGAATGGAATGGAAAGGAATGGAATGGACGCGAGTAGAACGGAATGGAATGGAATGGAATGGAATGGAATGGAATGGAATGGAATGGAATGGAATGGAATGGAATGGAATGGAATGAACCCGAGTGGAACGGAATGGAATGGAATGGAATGGAATGGAATGGAATGGAATGGAATGGAATGGAATGGAATCAACCTGAGCAGAATGGAATGGATAGGAATGGAATGGAATGGAATGGAATGGAATTCAATAGAATAGAATGGAAGGGAATGGAAAGGAATGGAATGGAGTGGAATGGAATGGAATGGAATGGAATGGAATGGAATGGAATTCAATGGAATGGAACGGAATGGAATGGAATGGAATGGAATGGAATGGAATGGAATGGAATGGAGTGGAATGGAAGGGAATGGAATGGAATGGAATGGAATGGAATGGAATGGAATGGAATCAACAGGAGTAGAATGGAATGGATTGGAATGGAATGGAATGGAATGGAATCGAATGGAATGGAATGGAATCGAATGGAATGGAATGGAATGGAATGGACGCGAGTAGAACGGAATGGAATGGAATGGAATGGAATGGAATGGAATGGAATGGAATGGATTGGAATGAACCTGAGTAGAACGCAATGGAATGGAATGGAATGCGATGGAATAGAATGGAATGGAATGGAATGGAATGGAATGGAATCAACCCGAGTAGAATGGAATGGATAGGAATGGAATGGAATGGAATGGAATGGAATGCAATAGAATGGAATGGAAGGGAATGGAAAGGAATGGAATGGAATGGAAAGGAATGGAATGGAATGGAATCGAATGGAATCGAATGGAATCGAATGGAATGGAGTGGAATAGAGTGGAATCAACCCGAATAGAACGGAACAGAACGAAACGGAACGGAACGGAACGGAATGGAATGGTGTGAAATGGAATGGAATCAAATGGAGTCGAATGGAACCGAATGGAATGGAATGGAAGGGAATGGAATGGAATGGAATGGAATGGAATGGAATGGAATGGAATCAACCCGAGTAGAACGGAATGGAATGGAATGGAATGGAATGGAATGGAATGGAATGGAATGGAATGGAATGGAATGGAATGGAATGGAATGGAATGCAATGGAATGGAATGGAATGGAATGGAATGGAATGGAATGGAATGGAATGCAATGGAATGGAATGGAATGGAATGGAATTCAATGGAATGGAATGGAATGGAATGGAATGGAATGGAATGGAATGGAATGGAATCAACCCGAGTAGAACGGAATGGAATGGAATGGAATGGAATGGAATGGAATGGAATGGAATGGAATGGAATGGAATTGAATGGAATTCAATGGAATGGAATGGAATGGAATGGAATGGAATGGAATGGAATCGAATGGAATGGAATGGAATGGAATGGAATCGAATGGAATGGAATGGAATGGAATGGAATGGAATGGAATGGAATGGAATGGAATCAACCCGAGTAGATTGGAATGGATTGGAATGGAATGGAATGAAATGGAATGGAATGGAATTCAATGGAAAAAATGAAATGGAATGGAATGGAATGGAATGGAATCGAATGGAATCGAATGGAATGGAAAGGAATGGAATGGAATGGAATGGAATGGAATGGAATGGAATGGAATGGAATGGAATGGAATCGAATGGAATCGAATGGAATGGAATGGAATGGAATGGAATGGAATGGAATGGAATGGAATCGAATGGAATCGAATGGAATGGAATGGAATGGAATGGAATGGAATGGAATGGAATGGAATTTAATGCAATGGAATGGAATGGAATGGAATGGAATGGAATGGAATGGAATGGAATCAACCCGAGTAGAACGGAATGGAATGGAATGGAATGGAATGGAATGGAATGGAATGGAATGGAATGGAATGGAATGGAATGGAATTCCATGGAATGGAATTCAATGGAATAGAATGGAATGGAATGGAATGGAATGGAATGGAATGAACCCGAGTAGAACGGAATGGAATGGAATGGAATTGAAAGGAATGGAATGGAATGGAATGGAATGGAATCGAATGGAATGGAATGGAATGGAATGGAATGGAATGGAATGGAATCGAATGGAATGGAATGGAATCGAATGGAATGGAATGGAATGGAATGGAATGGAATGGAATGGAATCGAATGGAATGGAATGGAATGGAATGGAATCGAATGGAATCGAATGGAATGGAATGGAATGGAATGGAATGGAATGGAATGGAATGGAATCAACCCGAGTAGATTGGAATGGATTGGAATGGAATGGAATGGAATGGAATTCAATGGAATTCAATGGAAAAAATGAAATGGAATGGAATGGAATGGAATGGAATGGAATCGAATGGAATGGAATGGAATGCAATGGAATGGAATGGAATGGAATGGAATGGAATCAACCCGAGTAGATTGGAATGGATTGGAATGGAATGGAATGGAATGGAATGGAATGGAATTCAATGGAAAAAATGAAATGGAATGGAATGGAATGGAATGGAATGGAATGGAATGGAATCGAATTTAATCGAATGGAATGGAATGGAAAGGAATGGAATGGACGCGAGTAGAACGGAATGGAATGGAATGGAATGGAATGGAATGGAATGGAATGGAATGGAATGGACCCGAGTGGAACGGAATGGAATGGAATGGAATGGAATGAAATGGAATGGAATGGAATGGAATGGATTGGAATCAACCCGAGCAGAATGGAATGGATAGGAATGGAATGGAATGGAATGGAATGTAATTCAATAGAATAGAATGGAAGGGAATGGAAAGGAATGCAATGGAATGGAATGGAATGGAATCGAATGGAATCGAATGGAATCGAATAGAATGGAGTGGAATAGAATGGAATCAACCCGAATAGAACGTAACTGAATGGAACGGAACGGAACGGAACGGAATGGAATGGAGTGAAATGGAATGGAATCAAATGGAATCGAATGGAACCGAATGGAATGGAATGGAAGGGAATGGAATGCAATGGAATGGAATGGAATGGAATGGAATCAACCCGAGTAGAATGGAAAGGACTGGAATGGAATGGAATGGAATGGAATGGAATCGAATGGAATGGAATGGAATGGAATGGAATGGAATCGAATGGAATGGAATCAACCCGAGTAGAACGGAATGTAATGGAATGGAATGGAATGGAATGGAATGGAATGGAAAGGAATGGAATGGAATGGAATGGAATGGAATTCAAAGGAATGGAATGGAATGGAATGGAATGGAATCAACCCGAGTAGAATGGAATGGAATGGAATGGAATGGAATGGAATGGAATTCAATGGAATAGAATGGAATGGAATGGAATGGAATGGAATGGAATGGAATGAACCCGAGTAGAACGGAATGGAATGGAATGGAATTGAATGGAATGGAATTCAATGTAATGGAATGGAATGGAATGGAATCGAATGGAACGGAACGGAACGGAATGGAACGGAACGGAACGGAACGGAATGGAATGGAGTGAAATGGAATGGAATCGAATGGAATAAAATGGAACCGAATGGAATGGAAAGAAGGGAATGGAATGGAATGGAATGGAATGGAATGGAATGGAATCAACCCGAGTAGAATTGAATGGATTGGAATGGAATGGAATGGAATGGAATGGAATTCAATAGAATAGAATGGAATGGAATGGAATGGAATGGAATGGAATGGAATGGAATGGAATGGAATGGAATCGAATGGAATCGAATGGAATCGAATGGAATGGAGTGGAATAGAATGGAATCAATCCGAATAGAACGGAACGGAACGGAACGGAACGGAATGGAACGGAGTGAAATGGAATGGAATCGAATAGAATCGAAAGGAACCGAATGGAATGGTATGGAAGGGAATGGAATGGAATGGAATGGAATGGAATCAACCCGAGTAGAATGGAATAGATTGGAATGGAATGGAATGGAATGGAATGGAATGGAATGGAATCGAATGGAATGGAATGGAATGGAATGGAATCGAATGGAATCGAATGGAATGGAATGGAATGGAATGGAATGGAATGGAATGGAATCAACCCGAGTAGAGCGGAATGGAATGGAATGGAATGGAATGGAATGGAATGGAATGGAATCAACCCGAGTAGAACGGAATGGAATGGAATGGAAAGGAATGGAATGGAATGGAATGGAATGGAATGGAATGGAATGGAATCGAATCGAATCGAATGGAATCGAATGGAATCGAATGGAATGGAATGGAATTGAATGGAATGCAATGGAATTCAATGGAATAGAATGGAATGGAATGAAATGGAATGGAATCAACCCGAGTAGAATGGAATGGATTGTAATGGAATGGAATGGAATGAAATGGAATGGAATCGAATGGAATGGAATGGAATGGAATGGAATGGAATGGAATGGAATGGAATGGAATGGAATCAACCCGAGTAGAACGGAATGGAATGGAATGGAATTTAATGGAAAGGAATGGAATGGAATGGAATGGAATTCAATGGAATGGAATGGAATGGAATGGAAGGGAATGGAATCAACCCGAGTAGAACGGAATGGAATGGAATGGAATGGAATGGAATGGAATGGAATGGAATGGAATGGAATGGAATGGAATGGAATGAACCCGAGTAGAACGGAATGGAATGGAATGGAATGGAATGGAATGGAATGGAATGGAATGGAATGGAATCGAATCGAATGGAATGGAATGGAATGGAATGGAATGGAATGGAATGGAATGGAATGGAATCGAATGGAATGGAAAGGAATGGAATGGAATCGAATGGAATGGAATGGAATGGAATGGAATGGAATCAACCCGAGTAGAATGGAATGGATTGGAATGGAATGGAATGGAATCGAATGGAATGGAATGGAATGGAATGGAATGGAAAGGAATGGAATGGATGCGAGTAGAACGGAATGGAATGGAATGGAATGGAATGGAATGGAATGGAATGGAATGGAATGGAATGGAATGGAATGAACCCGAGTGGAACGGAATGGAATGGAATGGAATGGAATGGAATGGAATGGAATGGAATGGAATGGAATGGATTGGAATCAACCCGAGCAGAATGGAATGGATAGGAATGGAATGGAATGGAATGGAATGTAATTCAATAGAATAGAATGGAAGGGAATGGAAAGGAATGCAATGGAATGGAATGGAATGGAATCGAATAGAATGGAGTGGAATAGAATGGAATCAACCCGAATAGAACGTAACTGAATGGAACGGAACGGAACGGAACGGAATGGAATGGAGTGAAATGGAATGGAATCAAATGGAATCGAATGGAACCGAATGGAATGGAATGGAAGGGAATGGAATGCAATGGAATGGAATGGAATGGAATGGAATCAACCCGAGTAGAATGGAAAGGACTGGAATGGAATGGAATGGAATGGAATGGAATGGAATCGAATGGAATCGAATGGAATGGAATGGAATGGAATGGAATGGAATGGAATGGAATGGAATGGAATGGAATGGAATGGAATCAACCCGAGTAGAACGGAACGTAATGGAATGGAATGGAATGGAATGGAATGGAATGGAAAGGAATGGAATGGAATGGAATGGAATGGAATTCAAAGGAATGGAATGGAATGGAATGGAATGGAATCAACCCGAGTAGAATGGAATGGAATGGAATGGAATGGAATGGAATGGAATGGAATTCAATGGAATAGAATGGAATGGAATGGAATGGAATGGAATGGAATGAACCCGAGTAGAACGGAATGGAATGGAATGGAATTGAATGGAATGGAATGGAATGGAATGGAATGGAATGGAATCGAATGGAATCGAATGGAATGGAATGGAATGGAATGGAATGGAATGGAATCGAATGGAACGGAACGGAACGGAATGGAACGGAACGGAACAGAACGGAATGGAATGGAGTGAAATGGAATGGAATCGAATGGAATCGAATGGAACCGAATGGAATGGAAAGAAGGGAATGGAATGGAATGGAATGGAATGGAATGGAATGGAATCAACCCGAGTAGAATTGAATGGATTGGAATGGAATGGAATGGAATGGAATGGAATTCAATAGAATAGAATGGAATGGAATGGAATGGAATGGAATGGAATGGAATGGAATGGAATGGAATCGAATGGAATCGAATGGAATCGAATGGAATGGAGTGGAATAGAATGGAATCAATCCGAATAGAACGGAACGGAACGGAACGGAACGGAATGGAACGGAGTGAAATGGAATGGAATCGAATAGAATCGAAAGGAACCGAATGGAATGGAATGGAAGGGAATGGAATGGAATGGAATGGAATGGAATGGAATGGAATGGAATCAACCCGAGTAGAATGGAATGGATTGGAATGGAATGGAATGGAATGGAATGGAATGGAATGGAATCGAATGGTATCGAATGGAATGGAATGGAATGGAATGGAATGGAATGGAATGGAATGGAATGGAATGGAATCAACCCGAGTAGAGCGGAATGGAATGGAATGGAATGGAATGGAATGGAATGGAATGGAATGGAATGGAATCAACCCGAGTAGAACGGAATGGAATGGAATGGAAAGGAATGGAATGGAATGGAATGGAATGGAATGGAATGGAATGGAATCGAATCGAATGGAATCGAATGGAATCGAATGGAATGGAATGGAATTGAATGGAATGCAATGGAATTCAATGGAATAGAATGGAATGGAATGAAATGGAATGGAATCAACCCGAGTAGAATGGAATGGATTGTAATGGAATGGAATGGAATGAAATGGAATGGAATCGAATGGAATGGAATGGAATGGAATGGAATGGAATGGAATGGAATCAACCCGAGTAGAACGGAATGGAATGGAATGGAATTTAATGGAAAGGAATGGAATGGAATGGAATGGAATTCAATGGAATGGAATGGAATGGAATGGAAGGGAATGGAATCAACCCGAGTAGAACGGAATGGAATGGAATGGAATGGAATGGAATGGAATGGAATGGAATGGAATGGAATGAACCCGAGTAGAACGGAATGGAATGGAATGGAATGGAATGGAATGGAATGGAATGGAATGGAATGGAATCGAATCGAATGGAATCGAATGGAATGGAATGGAATGGAATGGAATGGAATGGAATGGAATGGAATCGAATGGAATGGAAAGGAATGGAATGGAATCGAATGGAATGGAATGGAATGGAATGGAATGGAATGGAATGGAATGGAATGGAATGGAATGGAATCAACCCGAGTAGATTGGAATGGATTGGAATGGAATGAAATGGAATGGAATGGAATTCAATGGAAAAAATGAAATGGAATGGAATGGAATGGAATGGAATGGAATGGAATGGAATCGAATGGAATCGAATGGAATCGAATGGAATGGAGTGGAATAAAATGGAATTAACCCGAGTAGAATGGAATGGAATGGAACGGAACGGAACGGAATGGAACGGAACGGAACGGAACGGAATGGAATGGAGTGAAATGGAATGGAATCGAATGGAATCGAATGGAACCGAATGGAATGGAAAGAAGGGAATGGAATGGAATGGAATGGAATGGAATGGAATGGAATCAACCCGAGTAGAATTGAATGGATTGGAATGGAATGGAATGGAATTCAATAGAATAGAATGGAATGGAATGGAATGGAATGGAATGGAATGGAATGGAATCGAATGGAATCGAATGGAATCGAATGGAATGGAGTGGAATAGAATGGAATCAATCCGAATAGAACGGAACGGAACGGAACGGAACGGAATGGAACGGAGTGAAATGGAATGGAATCGAATACAATCGAAAGGAACCGAATGGAATGGAATGGAAGGGAATGGAATGGAATTGAATGGAATGGAATGGAATGGAATCAACCCGAGTAGAATGGAATGGATTGGAATGGAATGGAATGGAATGGAACGGAATGGAATGGAATCCAATGGAATAGAATGGAATGGAATGGAATGGAATGGAATGGAATGGAATCAACCCGAGTAGAGCGGAATGGAATGGAATGGAATGGAATGGAATGGAATGGAATCAACCCGAGTAGAACGGAATGGAATGGAATGGAAAGGAATGGAATGGAATGGAATGGAATGGAATGGAATGGAATGGAATGGAATCGAATCGAATGGAATCGAATGGAATCGTATGGAATGGAATGGAATTGAATGGAATGCAATGGAATTCAATGGAATAGAATGGAATGGAATGAAATGGAATGGAATCAACCCGAGTAGAATGGAATGGATTGTAATGGAATGGAATGGAATGAAATGGAATGGAATCGAATGGAATGGAATGGAATGGAATGGAATGGAATGGAATGGAATGGAATGGAATGGAATCGAATGGAATGGAATGGAATGGAATGGAATGGAATGGAATGGAATGGAATGGAATGGAATGGAATCAACCCGAGTAGAACGGAATGGAATGGAATGGAATTTAATGGAAAGGAATGGAATGGAATGGAATGGAATTCAATGGAATGGAATGGAATGGAATGGAAGGGAATGGAATCAACCCGAGTAGAACGGAATGGAATGGAATGGAATGGAATGGAATGGAATGGAATGGAATGGAATGGAATTCATTGGAATAGAATGGAATGTAATGGAATGGAATGGAATGGAATGGAATGGAATGGAATGGAATGGAATGGAATGGAATCAACCCGAGTAGAATGGAATGGATTGGAATGGAATGGAATTCAATGGAATAGAATGAAATGGAATGCAATGGAATGGAATGGAATGGAATGGAATGGAATGGAATGGAATTCAAAGAAATGGAATGGAATGGAATGGAATGGAATGGAATGGAATGGAATCAACCCGAGTAGAATGCAATGGAATGGAATGGAATGGAATGGAATGGCATGGAATGGAATGGAATGGAATGGAATCAACCCGAGTAGAACGGAATGGAATGGAATGGAATGGAATGGAATTCATAGAAATGGAATGGTATGGAATGGAATGGAAAGGAATCAACCCGAGTAGAACGGAATGGAATGGAATGGAATGGAATGGCATGGAATGGAATGGAATGGAATGAAATGGAATGGAATGGAATGGAATGGAATGGAATGGAATGGAATGGAATCGAATGGAATCGAATGGAATCGAATGGAATGGAGTGGAATTGAATGGAATCAACCAGAGTAGAACGGAATGGAATGGAACGGAACGGAATGGAACGGAACGGAAAGGAATGGAATGGAGTGAAATGGAATGGAATCGAATGGAATCGAATGGAACCGAATGGAATGGAATGGAAGGGAATGGAATGGAATGGAATGGAATGGAATGGAATGGAATCAACCCGAGTAGAAGGGAATGGAATGGAATGGAATGGAATGGAATGGAATGGAATGGAATGGAATGGAATGGAATGGAATTCAATGGAATAGGATGGAATGGAATGGAATGGAATGGAATGGAATGGAATGGAATGGAATGGAATGGAATGGAATGGAATCGAATGGAATCGAATGGAATCGAATGGAATGGAATGGAATAGAATGGAATCAACCAGAGTAGAAAGGAATGGAATGGAATGGAATGGAATGGAATGGAATGGAATGGAATGGAATCGAATGGAATCGAATGGAATCGAATGGAATGGAATGGAATAGAATGGAATCAACCAGAGTAGAAAGGAATGGAATGGAATGGAATGGAATGGAATGGAATGGAATGGAATGCAATGAAATGGAAAGGAATGGAATGGAATCGAATGGAATGGGCTGGAATGAAATGGAAAGGAATGGAATGGACTGGAATGGAATGGAATGGAATCAACCCGAGTAGAATGGAATGGATTGGAATGGAATGGAATGGAATCGAATGGAATCAAATGGAACCGACTGGAATGGAATGGAAGGGAATGGAATGGAATGGAATGGAATGGAATGGAATGGAATGGAATGGAATGGAATCAACCCGAGTAGAAAGGAATGGATTGGAATGGAATGGAATTTAATGTAATGGAATGGAATGGAATCGAATGGAATCGAATGGAATGGAATGGAATGGAATGCAATGGAATGGAATGGAATGGAATGGAATGGAATCAACCCGAGTAGAAAGGAATGGAATGGAATGGAATGGAATGGAATGGAATGGAATGGAATGGAATGCAATGAAATGGAATGGAATGGAATGGAATCGAATGGATTGGACTGGAATGAAATGGAATGGAATGGAATGGAGTGGAATGGAATGGAATGGAATGGAATGGAATGGAATGGAATGGAATCGAATGGAATGGAAAGGAATGGAATGGACGCGAGTAGAACGGAATGGAATGGAATGGAATGGAATGGAATGGAATGGAATGCAATGGAATGAACCCGAGTGGAACGGAATGGAATGGAATGGAATGGAATGGAATGGAATGGAATGGAATGGAATGGAATCAACCCGAGCAGAATGGAATGGATAGGAATGGAATGGAATGGAATGGAATGTAATTCAATAGAATAGAATGGAAGGGAATGGAAAGGAATGGAATGGAATGGAATGGAATGGAATGGAATGGAATTCAAAGGAATGGAACGGAATGGAATGGAATGGAATGGAATGGAATGGAGTGGAATGGAAGGGAATGGAATGGAATGGAATGGAATGGAATGGAATGGAATGGAATGGAATGGAATCAACAGGAGTAGAATGGAATGGATTGGAATGGAATGGAATGGAATGGAATCGAATGGAATGGAATGGAATCGAATGTAATGGAATGGAATGGAATGGACGCGAGTAGAACGGAATGGAATGGAATGGAAAGGAATGGAATGGAATGGAATGGAATGGAATGGAATGGGTTGGAATGAACCCGAGTAGAACGCAATGGAATGGAATGGAATGCAATGGAATAGAATGGAATGGAATGGAATGGAATGGAATCAACCCGAGTAGAATGGAATGGATAGGAATGGAATGGAATGGAATGGAATGTAATGCAATAGAATGGAATGGAAGGGAATGGAAAGGAATGGAATGGAATGGAAAGGAATGGAATGGAATGGAATCGAATGGAATCGAATGGAATCGAATGGAATGGAGTGGAATAGAGTGGAATCAACCCGAATAGAACGGAACAGAACGAAACGGAACGGAACGGAACGGAATGGAATGGTGTGAAATGGAATGGAATCGAATGGAATCGAATGGAACCGAATGGAATGGAATGGAAGGGAATGGAATGGAACGGAAAGGAATGGAATGGAATCAACCCGAGTAGAACTGAATGGAATGGAATGGAATGGAATGGAATGGAATGGAATGGAATGGAGTGGAGTGGAATGGAGTGGAATGGAATGGAATGGAATGGAATTGAATGGAATTCAATGGAACGGAATGGAATGGAATGGAATGGAATCGAATCGAATGGAATGGAATGGAATGGAATGGAATCGAATGGAATTGAATGGAATGGAATGGAATGGAATGGAATCGAATGGAATCAAATGGAATGGAATGGAATGGAATCAACCCGAGTAGATTGGAATGGATTGGAATGGAATGGAATGGAATGGAATGGAATGGAATTCAATGGAAAAAATGAAATGGAATGGAATGGAATGGAATGGAATGGAATGGAATCGAATGGAATCGAATGGAATGGAATGGAATGCAATGGAATAAATGGAATCGAATGGAATGGAATGGAATCGAATCGAATGGAATCGAATGGAATGGAATGGAATGGAATGGAATGGAATGGAATGGAATGGAATGGAATGGAATGGAATTGAAAGGAATGGAATGGAATGGAATGGAATGGAATTCAATGGAATGGAATGGAATGGAATGGAATGGAATGGAATGGAACGGAATGGAATCAACCCGAGTAGAACGGAATGGAATGGAATGGAATGGAATGGAATGGAATGGAATGGAATGGAATTCAATGGAATGGAATTCAATGGAATGGAATGGAATGGAATGGAATGGAATGGAATGGAATGGAATGGAATGGAATGGAATGGAATGGAATTCAATGGAATGGAATGGAACGGAATGGAATGGAATGGAATGGAATGGAATGGAATGGAATGCAATGGAATGGAATGGAATGGAATGGAATGGAATGGAATGGAATGGAATGGAATGCAATGGAATGGAATGGAATGGAATGGAATTCAATGGAATGGAATGGAATGGAATGGAATGGAATGGAATGGAATGGAATGGAATCAACCCGAGTAGAACGGAATGGAATGGAATGGAATGGAATGGAATGGAATGGAATGGAATGGAATGGAATGGAATGGAATGGAATTGAATGGAATTCAATGGAATGGAATGGAATGGAATGGAATGGAATGGAATGGAATCGAATGGAATGGAATGGAATGGAATGGAATCGAATGGAATGGAATGGAATGGAATGGAATGGAATGGAATGGAATGGAATGGAATGGAATGGAATGGAATGGAATCAACCCGAGTAGATTGGAATGGATTGGAATGGAATGGAATGAAATGGAATGGAATGGAATTCAATGGAAAAAATGAAATGGAATGGAATGGAATGGAATGGAATCGAATGGAATCGAATGGAATGGAAAGGAATGGAATGGAATGGAATGGAATGGAATGGAATGGAATGGAATGGAATGGAATGGAATCGAATGGAATGGAATGGAATGGAATGGAATGGAATGGAATGGAATGGAATGGAATGGAATCGAATGGAATTGGATGGAATGGAATGGAATGGAATGGAATGGAATGGAATGGAATGGAATTTAATGCAATGGAATGGAAAGGAATGGAATGGAATTCAATGGAATGGAATGGAATGGAATGGAATGGAATGGAATGGAATGGAATCAACCCGAGTAGAACGGAATGGAATGGAATGGAATGGAATGGAATGGAATGGAATGGAATGGAATGGAATCAACCCGAGTAGATTGGAATGGATTGGAATGGAATGGAATGGAATGGAATGGAATGGAATTCAATGGAAAAAATGAAATGGAATGGAATGGAATGGAATGGAATGGAATGGAATGGAATCGAATTTAATCGAATGGAATGGAATGGAAAGGAATGGAATGGACGCGAGTAGAACGGAATGGAATGGAATGGAATGGAATGGAATGGAATGGAATGGAATGGAATGGAATGGAATGGAATGGAATGAACCCGAGTGGAACGGAATGGAATGGAATGGAATGGAATGGAATGGAATGGAATGGAATGGAATGGAATGGATTGGAATCAACCCGAGCAGAATGGAATGGATAGGAATGGAATGGAATGGAATGGAATGTAATTCAATAGAATAGAATGGAAGGGAATGGAAAGGAATGCAATGGAATGGAATGGAATGGAATCGAATGGAATCGAATGGAATCGAATAGAATGGAGTGGAATAGAATGGAATCAACCCGAATAGAACGTAACTGAATGGAACGGAACGGAACGGAACGGAATGGAATGGAGTGAAATGGAATGGAATCAAATGGAATCGAATGGAACCGAATGGAATGGAATGGAAGGGAATGGAATGCAATGGAATGGAATGGAATGGAATGGAATCAACCCGAGTAGAATGGAAAGGACTGGAATGGAATGGAATGGAATGGAATGGAATCGAATGGAATGGAATGGAATGGAATGGAATGGAATGGAATGGAATGGAATGGAATCAACCCGAGTAGAACGGAATGTAATGGAATGGAATGGAATGGAATGGAATGGAATGGAAAGGAATGGAATGGAATGGAATGGAATGGAATTCAAAGGAATGGAATGGAATGGAATGGAATGGAATCAACCCGAGTAGAATGGAATGGAATGGAATGGAATGGAATGGAATGGAATTCAATGGAATAGAATGGAATGGAATGGAATGGAATGGAATGGAATGGAATGAACCCGAGTAGAACGGAATGGAATGGAATGGAATTGAATGGAATGGAATGTAATGGAATGGAATGGAATGGAATGGAATGGAATCGAATGGAACGGAACGGAACGGAATGGAACGGAACGGAACGGAACGGAATGGAATGGAGTGAAATGGAATGGAATCGAATGGAATCGAATGGAACCGAATGGAATGGAAAGAAGGGAATGGAATGGAATGGAATGGAATGGAATGGAATGGAATCACCCCGAGTAGAATTGAATGGATTGGAATGGAATGGAATGGAATGGAATGGAATGGAATTCAATAGAATAGAATGGAATGGAATGGAATGGAATGGAATGGAATGGAATGGAATCGAATGGAATCGAATGGAATCGAATGGAATGGAGTGGAATAGAATGGAATCAATCGGAATAGAACGGAACGGAACGGAACGGAACGGAATGGAACGGAGTGAAATGGAATGGAATCGAATAGAATCGAAAGGAACCGAATGGAATGGTATGGAAGGGAATGGAATGGAATGGAATGGAATGGAATCAACCCGAGTAGAATGGAATGGATTGGAATGGAATGGAATGGAATGGAATGGAATGGAATCGAATGGAATGGAATGGAATGGAATGGAATCGAATGGAATCGAATGGAATGGAATGGAATGGAATGGAATGGAATGGAATGGAATCAACCCGAGTAGAGCGGAATGGAATGGAATGGAATGGAATGGAATGGAATGGAATGGAATCAACCCGAGTAGAACGGAATGGAATGGAATGGAATTGAATGGAATGCAATGGAATTCAATAGAATAGAATGGAATGGAATGAAATGGAATGGAATCAACCCGAGTAGAATGGAATGGATTGTAATGGAATGGAATGGAATGAAATGGAATGGAATCGAATGGAATGGAATGGAATGGAATGGAATCGAATGGAATGGAATGGAATGGAATGGAATGGAATGGAATGGAATGGAATGGAATGGAATGGAATCAACCCGAGTAGATTGGAATGGATTGGAATGGAATGGAATGAAATGGAATGGAATGGAATTCAATGGAAAAAATGAAATGGAATGGAATGGAATGGAATGGAATCGAATGGAATCGAATGGAATGGAAAGGAATGGAATGGAATGGAATGGAATGGAATGGAATGGAATGGAATGGAATGGAATGGAATGGAATCGAATGGAATCGAATGGAATGGAATGGAATGGAATGGAATGGAATGGAATGGAATGGAATCGAATGGAATCGAATGGAATGGAATGGAATGGAATGGAATGGAATGGAATGGAATGGAATTTAATGCAATGGAATGGAAAGGAATGGAATGGAATTCAATGGAATGGAATGGAATGGAATGGAATGGAATGGAATGGAATGGAATCAACCCGAGTAGAACGGAATGGAATGGAATGGAATGGAATGGAATGGAATGGAATGGAATGGAATGGAATGGAATGGAATTCCATGGAATGGAATTCAATGGAATAGAATGGAATGGAATGGAATGGAATGGAATGGAATGAACCCGAGTAGAACGGAATGGAATGGAATGGAATTGAAAGGAATGGAATGGAATGGAATGGAATGGAATCGAATGGAATGGAATGGAATGGAATGGAATGGAATGGAATGGAATCGAATGGAATGGAATGGAATGGAATGGAATGGAATGGAATGGAATGGAATGGAATGGAATGGAATGGAATCAACCCGAGTAGATTGGAATGGATTGGAATGGAATGAAATGGAATGGAATGGAATTCAATGGAAAAAATGAAATGGAATGGAATGGAATGGAATGGAATGGAATGGAATGGAATCGAATGGAATCGAATGGAATCGAATGGAATGGAGTGGAATAGAATGGAATTAACCCGAGTAGAATGGAATGGAATGGAACGGAACGGAACGGAATGGAACGGAACGGAACGGAACGGAATGGAATGGAGTGAAATGGAATGGAATCGAATGGAATCGAATGGAACCGAATGGAATGGAAAGAAGGGAATGGAATGGAATGGAATGGAATGGAATGGAATGGAATGGAATGGAATCAACCCGAGTAGAATTGAATGGATTGGAATGGAATGGAATGGAATTCAATAGAATAGAATGGAATGGAATGGAATGGAATGGAATGGAATGGAATGGAATGGAATCGAATGGAATCGAATGGAATCGAATGGAATGGAGTGGAATAGAATGGAATCAATCCGAATAGAACGGAACGGAACGGAACGGAACGGAATGGAACGGAGTGAAATGGAATGGAATCGAATACAATCGAAAGGAACCGAATGGAATGGAATGGAAGGGAATGGAATGGAATTGAATGGAATGGAATGGAATGGAATCAACCCGAGTAGAATGGAATGGATTGGAATGGAATGGAATGGAATGGAACGGAATGGAATGGAATCCAATGGAATAGAATGGAATGGAATGGAATGGAATGGAATGGAATGGAATCAACCCGAGTAGAGCGGAATGGAATGGAATGGAATGGAATGGAATGGAATGGAATCAACCCGAGTAGAACGGAATGGAATGGAATGGAAAGGAATGGAATGGAATGGAATGGAATGGAATGGAATGGAATGGAATGGAATCGAATCGAATGGAATCGAATGGAATCGTATGGAATGGAATGGAATTGAATGGAATGCAATGGAATTCAATGGAATAAAATGGAATGGAATGAAATGGAATGGAATCAACCCGAGTAGAATGGAATGGATTGTAATGGAATGGAATGGAATGAAATGGAATGGAATCGAATGGAATGGAATGGAATGGAATGGAATGGAATGGTATGGAATGGAATGGAATGGAATCGAATGGAATGGAATGGAATGGAATGGAATGGAATGGAATGGAATGGAATGGAATGGAATCAACCCGAGTAGAACGGAATGGAATGGAATGGAATTTAATGGAAAGGAATGGAATGGAATGGAATGGAATTCAATGGAATGGAATGGAATGGAATGGAAGGGAATGGAATCAACCCGAGTAGAACGGAATGGAATGGAATGGAATGGAATGGAATGGAATGGAATGGAATGGAATGGAATTCATTGGAATAGAATGGAATGGAATGGAATGGAATGGAATGGAATGAACCCGAGTAGAACGGAATGGAATGGAATGGAATTGAAAGGAATGGAATGGAATGGAATGGAATGGAATCGAATGGAATGGAATGGAATGGAATGGAATGGAATGGAATGGAATCGAATGGAATGGAATGGAATGGAATGGAATGGAATGGAATGGAATGGAATGGAATGGAATGGAATGGAATCAACCCGAGTAGATTGGAATGGATTGGAATGGAATGAAATGGAATGGAATGGAATTCAATGGAAAAAATGAAATGGAATGGAATGGAATGGAATGGAATGGAATGGAATGGAATCGAATGGAATCGAATGGAATCGAATGGAATGGAGTGGAATAGAATGGAATTAACCCGAGTAGAATGGAATGGAATGGAACGGAACGGAACGGAATGGAACGGAACGGAACGGAACGGAATGGAATGGAGTGAAATGGAATGGAATCGAATGGAATCGAATGGAACCGAATGGAATGGAAAGAAGGGAATGGAATGGAATGGAATGGAATGGAATGGAATGGAATGGAATGGAATCAACCCGAGTAGAATTGAATGGATTGGAATGGAATGGAATGGAATTCAATAGAATAGAATGGAATGGAATGGAATGGAATGGAATGGAATGGAATGGAATGGAATCGAATGGAATCGAATGGAATCGAATGGAATGGAGTGGAATAGAATGGAATCAATCCGAATAGAACGGAACGGAACGGAACGGAACGGAATGGAACGGAGTGAAATGGAATGGAATCGAATACAATCGAAAGGAACCGAATGGAATGGAATGGAAGGGAATGGAATGGAATTGAATGGAATGGAATGGAATGGAATCAACCCGAGTAGAATGGAATGGATTGGAATGGAATGGAATGGAATGGAACGGAATGGAATGGAATCCAATGGAATAGAATGGAATGGAATGGAATGGAATGGAATGGAATGGAATCAACCCGAGTAGAGCGGAATGGAATGGAATGGAATGGAATGGAATGGAATGGAATCAACCCGAGTAGAACGGAATGGAATGGAATGGAAAGGAATGGAATGGAATGGAATGGAATGGAATGGAATGGAATGGAATGGAATCGAATCGAATGGAATCGAATGGAATCGTATGGAATGGAATGGAATTGAATGGAATGCAATGGAATTCAATGGAATAAAATGGAATGGAATGAAATGGAATGGAATCAACCCGAGTAGAATGGAATGGATTGTAATGGAATGGAATGGAATGAAATGGAATGGAATCGAATGGAATGGAATGGAATGGAATGGAATGGAATGGAATGGAATGGAATGGAATGGAATCGAATGGAATGGAATGGAATGGAATGGAATGGAATGGAATGGAATGGAATGGAATGGAATGGAATGGAATCAACCCGAGTAGAACGGAATGGAATGGAATGGAATTTAATGGAAAGGAATGGAATGGAATGGAATGGAATTCAATGGAATGGAATGGAATGGAATGGAAGGGAATGGAATCAACCCGAGTAGAACGGAATGGAATGGAATGGAATGGAATGGAATGGAATGGAATGGAATGGAATGGAATGGAATGGAATTCAATGGAATAGAATGGAATGTAATGGAATGGAATGGAATGGAATGGAATGGAATGGAATGGAATGGAATGGAATGGAATGGAATCAACCCGAGTAGAATGGAATGGATTGGAATGGAATGGAATTCAATGGAATAGAATGAAATGGAATGCAATGGAATGGAATGGAATGGAATGGAATGGAATGGAATGGAATTCAAAGAAATGGAATGGAATGGAATGGAATGTAATGGAATGGAATCAACCCGAGTAGAATGCAATGGAATGGAATGGAATGGAATGGAATGGCATGGAATGGAATGGAATGGAATGGAATCAACCCGAGTAGAACGGAATGGAATGGAATGGAATGGAATGGAATTCATAGAAATGGAATGGTATGGAATGGAATGGAAAGGAATCAACCCGAGTAGAACGGAATGGAATGGAATGGAATGGAATGGCATGGAATGGAATGGAATGGAATGAAATGGAATGGAATGGAATGGAATGGAATGGAATGGAATGGAATGGAATCGAATGGAATCGAATGGAATCGAATGGAATGGAGTGGAATTGAATGGAATCAACCAGAGTAGAACGGAATGGAATGGAACGGAACGGAATGGAACGGAACGGAAAGGAATGGAATGGAGTGAAATGGAATGGAATCGAATGGAATCGAATGGAACCGAATGGAATGGAATGGAAGGGAATGGAATGGAATGGAATGGAATGGAATGGAATGGAATCAACCCGAGTAGAAGGGAATGGAATGGAATGGAATGGAATGGAATGGAATGGAATGGAATGGAATGGAATGGAATTCAATGGAATAGGATGGAATGGAATGGAATGGAATGGAATGGAATGGAATGGAATGGAATGGAATGGAATGGAATGGAATGGAATGGAATGGAATCGAATGGAATCGAATGGAATCGAATGGAATGGAATGGAATAGAATGGAATCAACCAGAGTAGAAAGGAATGGAATGGAATGGAATGGAATGGAATGGAATGGAATGGAATGGAATCGAATGGAATCGAATGGAATCGAATGGAATGGAATGGAATAGAATGGAATCAACCAGAGTAGAAAGGAATGGAATGGAATGGAATGGAATGGAATGGAATGGAATGGAATGCAATGAAATGGAAAGGAATGGAATGGAATCGAATGGAATGGACTGGAATGAAATGGAAAGGAATGGAATGGACTGGAATGGAATGGAATGGAATCAACCCGAGTAGAATGGAATGGATTGGAATGGAATGGAATGGAATCGAATGGAATCAAATGGAACCGACTGGAATGGAATGGAAGGGAATGGAATGGAATGGAATGGAATGGAATGGAATGGAATGGAATGGAATGGAATGGAATCAACCCGAGTAGAAAGGAATGGATTGGAATGGAATGGAATTTAATGTAATGGAATGGAATGGAATCGAATGGAATCGAATGGAATGGAATGGAATGGAATGCAATGGAATGGAATGGAATGGAATGGAATGGAATCAACCCGAGTAGAAAGGAATGGAATGGAATGGAATGGAATGGAATGGAATGGAATGGAATGGAATGGAATGGAATGCAATGAAATGGAATGGAATGGAATGGAATCGAATGGATTGGACTGGAATGAAATGGAATGGAATGGAATGGAATGGAATGGAATGGAATGGAATGGAATGGAATGGAATGGAATGGAATCGAATGGAATGGAAAGGAATGGAATGGACGCGAGTAGAACGGAATGGAATGGAATGGAATGGAATGGAATGGAATGGAATGCAATGGAATGAACCCGAGTGGAACGGAATGGAATGGAATGGAATGGAATGGAATGGAATGGAATGGAATGGAATGGAATCAACCCGAGCAGAATGGAATGGATAGGAATGGAATGGAATGGAATGGAATGTAATTCAATAGAATAGAATGGAAGGGAATGGAAAGGAATGGAATGGAATGGAATGGAATGGAATGGAATGGAATTCAAAGGAATGGAACGGAATGGAATGGAATGGAATGGAATGGAATGGAGTGGAATGGAAGGGAATGGAATGGAATGGAATGGAATGGAATGGAATGGAATGGAATGGAATGGAATCAACAGGAGTAGAATGGAATGGATTGGAATGGAATGGAATGGAATGGAATCGAATGGAATGGAATGGAATCGAATGTAATGGAATGGAATGGAATGGACGCGAGTAGAACGGAATGGAATGGAATGGAAAGGAATGGAATGGAATGGAATGGAATGGAATGGAATGGATTGGAATGAACCCGAGTAGAACGCAATGGAATGGAATGGAATGCAATGGAATAGAATGGAATGGAATGGAATGGAATGGAATCAACCCGAGTAGAATGGAATGGATAGGAATGGAATGGAATGGAATGGAATGTAATGCAATAGAATGGAATGGAAGGGAATGGAAAGGAATGGAATGGAATGGAAAGGAATGGAATGGAATGGAATCGAATGGAATCGAATGGAATCGAATGGAATGGAGTGGAATAGAGTGGAATCAACCCGAATAGAACGGAACAGAATGAAACGGAACGGAACGGAACGGAATGGAATGGTGTGAAATGGAATGGAATCGAATGGAATCGAATGGAACCGAATGGAATGGAATGGAAGGGAATGGAATGGAACGGAATGGAATGGAATGGAATCAACCCGAGTAGAATGGAAAGGATTGGAATGGAATGGAATGGAATGGTATGGAATGGAATAAAATGGAATGGAATGGAATCGAATGGAATCGAATGGAATGGAATGGAATGGAATGGAATCAACCCGAGTAGAACGGAACGGAATGGAATGGAATGGAATGGAATGGAATGGAATGGAATGGAATTCAATGGAATAGAATGGAATGGAAAGGAATGGAATGGAATGGAATGGAATGGAATGGAATGGAATCGAATGGAATCGAATGGAATCGAATGGAATGGAATGGAATAGAATGGAATCAACCAGAGTAGAAAGGAATGGAATGGAATGGAATGGAATGGAATGGAATGGAATGGAATGGAATGGAATGGAATGGAATGCAATGAAATGGAAAGGAATGGAATGGAATCGAATGGAATGGACTGGAATGAAATTTAAAGGAATGGAATGGACTGGAATGGAATGGAATGGAATCAACCCGAGTAGAATGGAATGGATTGGAATGGAATGGAATGGAATCGAATGGAATCAAATGGAACCGAATGGAATGGAATGGAATGGAATGGAATGGAATGGAATGGAATGGAATGGAATTGAATGGAATTCAATGGAACGGAATGGAATGGAATGGAATGGAATCGAATCGAATGGAATGGAATGGAATGGAATGGAATCGAATGGAATTGAATGGAATGGAATGGAATGGAATGGAATCGAATGGAATCGAATGGAATGGAATGGAATGGAATCAACCCGAGTAGATTGGAATGGATTGGAATGGAATGGAATGGAATGGAATGGAATGGAATTCAATGGAAAAAATGAAATGGAATGGAATGGAATGGAATGGAATGGAATGGAATCGAATGGAATCGAATGGAATGGAATGGAATGCAATGGAATAAATGGAATCGAATGGAATGGAATGGAATGGAATCGAATCGAATGGAATGGAATGGAATGGAATGGAATGGAATGGAATGGAATGGAATGGAATGGAATGGAATGGAATGGAATTTAATGCAATGGAATGGAATGGAATGGAATGGAATTCAATGGAATGGAATGGAATGGAATGGAATGGAATGGAATGGAATGGAATGGAACGGAATGGAATCAACCCGAGTAGAACGGAATGGAATGGAATGGAATGGAATGGAATGGAATGGAATGGAATGGAATGGAATGGAATGGAATGGAATGGAATGGAATTCAATGGAATGGAATTCAATGGAATGGAATGGAATGGAATGGAATGGAATGGAATGGAATGGAATGGAATGGAATCAACCGGAGTAGATTGGAATGGAATGGAAGGGAATGGAATGGAATGGAAAGGAATGGAATGGAATGGAATGGAATGGAATCAACCCGAGTAGAACGGAATGGAATGGAATGGAATGGAATGGAATGGAATGGAATGCAATGGAATGGAATGGAATGGAATGGAATGGAATGGAATGGAATGGAATGGAATGCAATGGAATGGAATGGAATGGAATGGAATTCAATGGAATGGAATGGAATGGAATGGAATGGAATGGAATGGAATGGAATCAACCCGAGTAGAACGGAATGGAATGGAATGGAATGGAATGGAATGGAATGGAATGGAATGGAATGGAATTGAATGGAATTCAATGGAATGGAATGGAATGGAATGGAATGGAATGGAATGGAATCGAATGGAATGGAATGGAATGGAATGGAATCGAATGGAATGGAATGGAATGGAATGGAATGGAATGGAATGGAATGGAATGGAATGGAATGGAATCAACCCGAGTAGATTGGAATGGATTGGAATGGAATGGAATGAAATGGAATGGAATGGAATTCAATGGAAAAAATGAAATGGAATGGAATGGAATGGAATGGAATCGAATGGAATCGAATGGAATGGAAAGGAATGGAATGGAATGGAATGGAATGGAATGGAATGGAATGGAATGGAATGGAATCGAATGGAATCGAATGGAATGGAATGGAATGGAATGGAATGGAATGGAATGGAATGGAATCGAATGGAATCGAATGGAATGGAATGGAATGGAATGGAATGGAATGGAATGGAATGGAATTTAATGCAATGGAATGGAAAGGAATGGAATGGAATTCAATGGAATGGAATGGAATGGAATGGAATGGAATGGAATGGAATGGAATCAACCCGAGTAGAACGGAATGGAATGGAATGGAATGGAATGGAATGGAATGGAATGGAATGGAATGGAATGGAATCAACCCGAGTAGATTGGAATGGATTGGAATGGAATGGAATGGAATGGAATGGAATGGAATTCAATGGAAAAAATGAAATGGAATGGAATGGAATGGAATGGAATGGAATGGAATGGAATCGAATTTAATCGAATGGAATGGAATGGAAAGGAATGGAATGGACGCGAGTAGAACGGAATGGAATGGAATGGAATGGAATGGAATGGAATGGAATGGAATGGAATGGAATGGAATGGAATGAACCCGAGTGGAACGGAATGGAATGGAATGGAATGGAATGGAATGGAATGGAATGGAATGGAATGGAATGGATTGGAATCAACCCGAGCAGAATGGAATGGATACGAATGGAATGGAATGGAATGGAATGTAATTCAATAGAATAGAATGGAAGGGAATGGAAAGGAATGCAATGGAATGGAATGGAATGGAATCGAATGGAATCGAATGGAATCGAATAGAATGGAGTGGAATAGAATGGAATCAACCCGAATAGAACGTAACTGAATGGAACGGAACGGAACGGAACGGAATGGAATGGAGTGAAATGGAATGGAATCAAATGGAATCGAATGGAACCGAATGGAATGGAATGGAAGGGAATGGAATGCAATGGAATGGAATGGAATGGAATGGAATCAACCCGAGTAGAATGGAAAGGACTGGAATGGAATGGAATGGAATGGAATGGAATCGAATGGAATGGAATGGAATGGAATGGAATGGAATGGAATGGAATGGAAAGGAATGGAATGGAATGGAATCAACCCGAGTAGAACGGAATGTAATGGAATGGAATGGAATGGAATGGAATGGAATGGAAAGGAATGGAATGGAATGGAATGGAATGGAAAGGAATGGAATGGAATGGAATGGAATGGAATTCAAAGGAATGGAATGGAATGGAATGGAATGGAATCAACCCGAGTAGAATGGAATGGAATGGAATGGAATGGAATGGAATGGAATTCAATGGAATAGAATGGAATGGAATGGAATGGAATGGAATGGAATGGAATGAACCCGAGTAGAACGGAATGGAATGGAATGGAATTGAATGGAATGGAATGGAATGGAATGGAATGGAATGGAATGGAATCGAATGGAACGGAACGGAACGGAATGGAACGGAACGGAACGGAATGGAATGGAGTGAAATGGAATGGAATCGAATGGAATCGAATGGAACCGAATGGAATGGAAAGAAGGGAATGGAATGGAATGGAATGGAATGGAATGGAATGGAATCAACCCGAGTAGAATTGAATGGATTGGAATGGAATGGAATGGAATGGAATGGAATGGAATTCAATAGAATAGAATGGAATGGAATGGAATGGAATGGAATGGAATGGAATGGAATGGAATCGAATGGAATCGAATGGAATCGAATGGAATGGAGTGGAATAGAATGGAATCAATCGGAATAGAACGGAACGGAACGGAACGGAACGGAATGGAACGGAGTGAAATGGAATGGAATCGAATAGAATCGAAAGGAACCGAATGGAATGGTATGGAAGGGAAAGGAATGGAATGGAATGGAATGGAATCAACCCGAGTAGAATGGAATGGATTGGAATGGAATGGAATGGAATGGAATGGAATGGAATGGAATCGAATGGAATGGAATGGAATGGAATGGAATCGAATGGAATCGAATGGAATGGAATGGAATGGAATGGAATGGAATGGAATGGAATCAACCCGAGTAGAGCGGAATGGAATGGAATGGAATGGAATGGAATGGAATGGAATGGAATCAACCCGAGTAGAACGGAATGGAATGGAATGGAAAGGAATGGAATGGAATGGAATGGAATGGAATCGAATCGAATCGAATGGAATCGAATGGAATCGAATGGAATGGAATGGAATTGAATGGAATGCAATGGAATTCAATGGAATAGAATGGAATGGAATGAAATGGAATGGAATCAACCCGAGTAGAATGGAATGGATTGTAATGGAATGGAATGGAATGAAATGGAATGGAATCGAATGGAATGGAATGGAATGGAATGGAATCGAATGGAATGGAATGGAATGGAATGGAATGGAATGGAACGGAATGGAATGGAATGGAATCAACCCGAGTAGATTGGAATGGATTGGAATGGAATGGAATGAAATGGAATGGAATGGAATTCAATGGAAAAAATGAAATGGAATGGAATGGAATGGAATGGAATCGAATGGAATCGAATGGAATGGAAAGGAATGGAATGGAATGGAATGGAATGGAATGGAATGGAATGGAATGGAATGGAATGGAATCGAATGGAATCGAATGGAATGGAATGGAATGGAATGGAATGGAATGGAATGGAATGGAATCGAATGGAATCGAATGGAATGGAATGGAATGGAATGGAATGGAATGGAATGGAATGGAATTTAATGCAATGGAATGGAAAGGAATGGAATGGAATTCAATGGAATGGAATGGAATGGAATGGAATGGAATGGAATGGAATGGAATCAACCCGAGTAGAACGGAATGGAATGGAATGGAATGGAATGGAATGGAATGGAATGGAATGGAATTCCATGGAATGGAATTCCATGGAATGGAATTCAATGGAATAGAATGGAATGGAATGGAATGGAATGGAATGGAATGAACCCGAGTAGAACGGAATGGAATGGAATGGAATTGAAAGGAATGGAATGGAATGGAATGGAATGGAATGGAATGGAATGGAATGGAATGGAATCGAATGGAATCGAATGGAATCGAATGGAATGGAATGGAATAGAATGGAATCAACCAGAGTAGAAAGGAATGGAATGGAATGGAATGGAATGGAATGGAATGGAATGGAATGGAATGGAATGGAATGGAATGCAATGAAATGGAAAGGAATGGAATGGAATCGAATGGAATGGACTGGAATGAAATTTAAAGGAATGGAATGGACTGGAATGGAATGGAATGGAATCAACCCGAGTAGAATGGAATGGATTGGAATGGAATGGAATGGAATCGAATGGAATCAAATGGAACCGAATGGAATGGAATGGAATGGAATGGAATGGAATGGAATGGAATGGAATGGAATTGAATGGAATTCAATGGAACGGAATGGAATGGAATGGAATGGAATCGAATCGAATGGAATGGAATGGAATGGAATGGAATCGAATGGAATTGAATGGAATGGAATGGAATGGAATGGAATCGAATGGAATCGAATGGAATGGAATGGAATGGAATCAACCCGAGTAGATTGGAATGGATTGGAATGGAATGGAATGGAATGGAATGGAATGGAATTCAATGGAAAAAATGAAATGGAATGGAATGGAATGGAATGGAATGGAATGGAATCGAATGGAATCGAATGGAATGGAATGGAATGCAATGGAATAAATGGAATCGAATGGAATGGAATGGAATGGAATCGAATCGAATGGAATGGAATGGAATGGAATGGAATGGAATGGAATTCAATGGAAAAAATGAAATGGAATGGAATGGAATGGAATGGAATGGAATGGAATCGAATGGAATCGAATGGAATGGAATGGAATGCAATGGAATAAATGGAATCGAATGGAATGGAATGGAATGGAATCGAATCGAATGGAATGGAATGGAATCGAATGGAACGGAACGGAACGGAATGGAACGGAACGGAACGGAATGGAATGGAGTGAAATGGAATGGAATCGAATGGAATCGAATGGAACCGAATGGAATGGAAAGAAGGGAATGGAATGGAATGGAATGGAATGGAATGGAATGGAATCAACCCGAGTAGAATTGAATGGATTGGAATGGAATGGAATGGAATGGAATGGAATGGAATTCAATAGAATAGAATGGAATGGAATGGAATGGAATGGAATGGAATGGAATGGAATGGAATCGAATGGAATCGAATGGAATCGAATGGAATGGAGTGGAATAGAATGGAATCAATCGGAATAGAACGGAACGGAACGGAACGGAACGGAATGGAACGGAGTGAAATGGAATGGAATCGAATAGAATCGAAAGGAACCGAATGGAATGGTATGGAAGGGAAAGGAATGGAATGGAATGGAATGGAATCAACCCGAGTAGAATGGAATGGATTGGAATGGAATGGAATGGAATGGAATGGAATGGAATGGAATCGAATGGAATGGAATGGAATGGAATGGAATCGAATGGAATCGAATGGAATGGAATGGAATGGAATGGAATGGAATGGAATGGAATCAACCCGAGTAGAGCGGAATGGAATGGAATGGAATGGAATGGAATGGAATGGAATGGAATCAACCCGAGTAGAACGGAATGGAATGGAATGGAAAGGAATGGAATGGAATGGAATGGAATGGAATCGAATCGAATCGAATGGAATCGAATGGAATCGAATGGAATGGAATGGAATTGAATGGAATGCAATGGAATTCAATGGAATAGAATGGAATGGAATGAAATGGAATGGAATCAACCCGAGTAGAATGGAATGGATTGTAATGGAATGGAATGGAATGAAATGGAATGGAATCGAATGGAATGGAATGGAATGGAATGGAATCGAATGGAATGGAATGGAATGGAATGGAATGGAATGGAATGGAATGGAATGGAATGGAATCAACCCGAGTAGATTGGAATGGATTGGAATGGAATGGAATGAAATGGAATGGAATGGAATTCAATGGAAAAAATGAAATGGAATGGAATGGAATGGAATGGAATCGAATGGAATCGAATGGAATGGAAAGGAATGGAATGGAATGGAATGGAATGGAATGGAATGGAATGGAATGGAATGGAATGGAATCGAATGGAATCGAATGGAATGGAATGGAATGGAATGGAATGGAATGGAATGGAATGGAATCGAATGGAATCGAATGGAATGGAATGGAATGGAATGGAATGGAATGGAATGGAATGGAATTTAATGCAATGGAATGGAAAGGAATGGAATGGAATTCAATGGAATGGAATGGAATGGAATGGAATGGAATGGAATGGAATGGAATCAACCCGAGTAGAACGGAATGGAATGGAATGGAATGGAATGGAATGGAATGGAATGGAATGGAATTCCATGGAATGGAATTCCATGGAATGGAATTCAATGGAATAGAATGGAATGGAATGGAATGGAATGGAATGGAATGAACCCGAGTAGAACGGAATGGAATGGAATGGAATTGAAAGGAATGGAATGGAATGGAATGGAATGGAATGGAATGGAATGGAATGGAATGGAATCGAATGGAATCGAATGGAATCGAATGGAATGGAATGGAATAGAATGGAATCAACCAGAGTAGAAAGGAATGGAATGGAATGGAATGGAATGGAATGGAATGGAATGGAATGGAATGGAATGGAATGGAATGCAATGAAATGGAAAGGAATGGAATGGAATCGAATGGAATGGACTGGAATGAAATTTAAAGGAATGGAATGGACTGGAATGGAATGGAATGGAATCAACCCGAGTAGAATGGAATGGATTGGAATGGAATGGAATGGAATCGAATGGAATCAAATGGAACCGAATGGAATGGAATGGAATGGAATGGAATGGAATGGAATGGAATGGAATGGAATTGAATGGAATTCAATGGAACGGAATGGAATGGAATGGAATGGAATCGAATCGAATGGAATGGAATGGAATGGAATGGAATCGAATGGAATTGAATGGAATGGAATGGAATGGAATGGAATCGAATGGAATCGAATGGAATGGAATGGAATGGAATCAACCCGAGTAGATTGGAATGGATTGGAATGGAATGGAATGGAATGGAATGGAATGGAATTCAATGGAAAAAATGAAATGGAATGGAATGGAATGGAATGGAATGGAATGGAATCGAATGGAATCGAATGGAATGGAATGGAATGCAATGGAATAAATGGAATCGAATGGAATGGAATGGAATGGAATCGAATCGAATGGAATGGAATGGAATGGAATGGAATGGAATGGAATGGAATGGAATGGAATGGAATGGAATGGAATGGAATTTAATGCAATGGAATGGAATGGAATGGAATGGAATTCAATGGAATGGAATGGAATGGAATGGAATGGAATGGAACGGAATGGAATGGAACGGAATGGAATCAACCCGAGTAGAACGGAATGGAATGGAATGGAATGGAATGGAATGGAATGGAATGGAATGGAATGGAATGGAATGGAATGGAATGGAATGGAATTCAATGGAATGGAATTCAATGGAATGGAATGGAATGGAATGGAATGGAATGGAATGGAATGGAATGGAATGGAATCAACCAGAGTAGATTGGAATGGAATGGAAGGGAATGGAATGGAATGGAAAGGAATGGAATGGAATGGAATGGAATGGAATCAACCCGAGTAGAACGGAATGGAATGGAATGGAATGGAATGGAATGGAATGGAATGCAATGGAATGGAATGGAATGGAATGGAATGGAATGGAATGGAATGGAATGGAATGCAATGGAATGGAATGGAATGGAATGGAATTCAATGGAATGGAATGGAATGGAATGGAATGGAATGGAATGGAATGGAATCAACCCGAGTAGAACGGAATGGAATGGAATGGAATGGAATGGAATGGAATGGAATGGAATGGAATGGAATTGAATGGAATTCAATGGAATGGAATGGAATGGAATGGAATGGAATGGAATGGAATCGAATGGAATGGAATGGAATGGAATGGAATCGAATGGAATGGAATGGAATGGAATGGAATGGAATGGAATGGAATGGAATGGAATGGAATGGAATCAACCCGAGTAGATTGGAATGGATTGGAATGGAATGGAATGAAATGGAATGGAATGGAATTCAATGGAAAAAATGAAATGGAATGGAATGGAATGGAATGGAATCGAATGGAATCGAATGGAATGGAAAGGAATGGAATGGAATGGAATGGAATGGAATGGAATGGAATGGAATGGAATGGAATCGAATGGAATCGAATGGAATGGAATGGAATGGAATGGAATGGAATGGAATGGAATGGAATCGAATGGAATCGAATGGAATGGAATGGAATGGAATGGAATGGAATGGAATGGAATGGAATTTAATGCAATGGAATGGAAAGGAATGGAATGGAATTCAATGGAATGGAATGGAATGGAATGGAATGGAATGGAATGGAATGGAATCAACCCGAGTAGAACGGAATGGAATGGAATGGAATGGAATGGAATGGAATGGAATGGAATGGAATGGAATGGAATCAACCCGAGTAGATTGGAATGGATTGGAATGGAATGGAATGGAATGGAATGGAATGGAATTCAATGGAAAAAATGAAATGGAATGGAATGGAATGGAATGGAATGGAATGGAATGGAATCGAATTTAATCGAATGGAATGGAATGGAAAGGAATGGAATGGACGCGAGTAGAACGGAATGGAATGGAATGGAATGGAATGGAATGGAATGGAATGGAATGGAATGGAATGGAATGGAATGAACCCGAGTGGAACGGAATGGAATGGAATGGAATGGAATGGAATGGAATGGAATGGAATGGAATGGAATGGATTGGAATCAACCCGAGCAGAATGGAATGGATACGAATGGAATGGAATGGAATGGAATGTAATTCAATAGAATAGAATGGAAGGGAATGGAAAGGAATGCAATGGAATGGAATGGAATGGAATCGAATGGAATCGAATGGAATCGAATAGAATGGAGTGGAATAGAATGGAATCAACCCGAATAGAACGTAACTGAATGGAACGGAACGGAACGGAACGGAATGGAATGGAGTGAAATGGAATGGAATCAAATGGAATCGAATGGAACCGAATGGAATGGAATGGAAGGGAATGGAATGCAATGGAATGGAATGGAATGGAATGGAATCAACCCGAGTAGAATGGAAAGGACTGGAATGGAATGGAATGGAATGGAATGGAATCGAATGGAATGGAATGGAATGGAATGGAATGGAATGGAATGGAATGGAAAGGAATGGAATGGAATGGAATCAACCCGAGTAGAACGGAATGTAATGGAATGGAATGGAATGGAATGGAATGGAATGGAAAGGAATGGAATGGAATGGAATGGAATGGAATTCAAAGGAATGGAATGGAATGGAATGGAATGGAATCAACCCGAGTAGAATGGAATGGAATGGAATGGAATGGAATGGAATGGAATTCAATGGAATAGAATGGAATGGAATGGAATGGAATGGAATGGAATGGAATGAACCCGAGTAGAACGGAATGGAATGGAATGGAATTGAATGGAATGGAATGGAATGGAATGGAATGGAATGGAATGGAATCGAATGGAACGGAACGGAACGGAATGGAACGGAACGGAACGGAATGGAATGGAGTGAAATGGAATGGAATCGAATGGAATCGAATGGAACCGAATGGAATGGAAAGAAGGGAATGGAATGGAATGGAATGGAATGGAATGGAATGGAATCAACCCGAGTAGAATTGAATGGATTGGAATGGAATGGAATGGAATGGAATGGAATGGAATTCAATAGAATAGAATGGAATGGAATGGAATGGAATGGAATGGAATGGAATGGAATGGAATCGAATGGAATCGAATGGAATCGAATGGAATGGAGTGGAATAGAATGGAATCAATCGGAATAGAACGGAACGGAACGGAACGGAACGGAATGGAACGGAGTGAAATGGAATGGAATCGAATAGAATCGAAAGGAACCGAATGGAATGGTATGGAAGGGAAAGGAATGGAATGGAATGGAATGGAATCAACCCGAGTAGAATGGAATGGATTGGAATGGAATGGAATGGAATGGAATGGAATGGAATGGAATCGAATGGAATGGAATGGAATGGAATGGAATCGAATGGAATCGAATGGAATGGAATGGAATGGAATGGAATGGAATGGAATGGAATCAACCCGAGTAGAGCGGAATGGAATGGAATGGAATGGAATGGAATGGAATGGAATGGAATCAACCCGAGTAGAACGGAATGGAATGGAATGGAAAGGAATGGAATGGAATGGAATGGAATGGAATCGAATCGAATCGAATGGAATCGAATGGAATCGAATGGAATGGAATGGAATTGAATGGAATGCAATGGAATTCAATGGAATAGAATGGAATGGAATGAAATGGAATGGAATCAACCCGAGTAGAATGGAATGGATTGTAATGGAATGGAATGGAATGAAATGGAATGGAATCGAATGGAATGGAATGGAATGGAATGGAATCGAATGGAATGGAATGGAATGGAATGGAATGGAATGGAATGGAATGGAATGGAATGGAATCAACCCGAGTAGATTGGAATGGATTGGAATGGAATGGAATGAAATGGAATGGAATGGAATTCAATGGAAAAAATGAAATGGAATGGAATGGAATGGAATGGAATCGAATGGAATCGAATGGAATGGAAAGGAATGGAATGGAATGGAATGGAATGGAATGGAATGGAATGGAATGGAATGGAATGGAATCGAATGGAATCGAATGGAATGGAATGGAATGGAATGGAATGGAATGGAATGGAATGGAATCGAATGGAATCGAATGGAATGGAATGGAATGGAATGGAATGGAATGGAATGGAATGGAATTTAATGCAATGGAATGGAAAGGAATGGAATGGAATTCAATGGAATGGAATGGAATGGAATGGAATGGAATGGAATGGAATGGAATCAACCCGAGTAGAACGGAATGGAATGGAATGGAATGGAATGGAATGGAATGGAATGGAATGGAATTCCATGGAATGGAATTCCATGGAATGGAATTCAATGGAATAGAATGGAATGGAATGGAATGGAATGGAATGGAATGAACCCGAGTAGAACGGAATGGAATGGAATGGAATTGAAAGGAATGGAATGGAATGGAATGGAATGGAATCGAATGGAATGGAATGGAATGGAATGGAATGGAATGGAATGGAATCGAATGGAATCGAAAGGAATGGAATGGAATGGAATGGAATGGAATGGAATGGAATGGAATGGAATGGAATCAACCCGAGTAGATTGGAATGGATTGGAATGGAATGGAATGGAATGGAATTCAATGGAATTCAATGGAAAAAATGAAATGGAATGGAATGGAATGGAATGGAATGGAATCGAATGGAATGGAATGGAATGCAATGGAATGGAATGGAATGGAATGGAATGGAATGGAATCAACCCGAGTAGATTCGAATGGATTGGAATGGAATGGAATGGAATGGAATGGAATGGAATTCAATGGAAAAAATGAAATGGAATGGAATGGAATGGAATGGAATGGAATGGAATCGAATCGAATTTAATCGAATGGAATGGAATGGAAAGGAATGGAATGGACGCGAGTAGAACGGAATGGAATGGAATGGAATGGAATGGAATGGAATGGAATGGAATGGAATGGAATGAACCCGAGTGGAACGGAATGGAATGGAATGGAATGGAATGGAATGGAATGGAATGGAATGGATTGGAATCAACCCGAGCAGAATGGAATGGATAGGAATGGAATGGAATGGAATGGAATGTAATTCAATAGAATAGAATGGAAGGGAATGGAAAGGAATGCAATGGAATGGAATGGAATGGAATCGAATGGAATCGAATGGAATCGAATAGAATGGAGTGGAATAGAATGGAATCAACCCGAATAGAACGTAACTGAATGGAACGGAACGGAACGGAACGGAATGGAATGGAGTGAAATGGAATGGAATCAAATGGAATCGAATGGAACCGAATGGAATGGAATGGAAGGGAATGGAATGCAATGGAATGGAATGGAATGGAATGGAATCAACCCGAGTAGAATGGAAAGGACTGGAATGGAATGGAATGGAATGGAATGGAATCGAATGGAATGGAATGGAATGGAATGGAATGGAATGGAATGGAATGGAATGGAATGGAATCAACCCGAGTAGAACGGAATGTAATGGAATGGAATGGAATGGAATGGAATCGAATGGAAAGGAATGGAATGGAATGGAATGGAATGGAATTCAAAGGAATGGAATGGAATGGAATGGAATGGAATCAACCCGAGTAGAATGGAATGGAATGGAATGGAATCGAATGGAATGGAATGGAATGGAATGGAATGGAATGGAATGGAATCGAATGGAATGGAATGGAATGGAATGGAATCGAATGGAATCGAAAGGAATGGAATGGAATGGAATGGAATGGAATGGAATGGAATGGAATGGAATCAACCCGAGTAGATTGGAATGGATTGGAATGGAATGGAATGGAATGGAATTCAATGGAATTCAATGGAAAAAATGAAATGGAATGGAATGGAATGGAATGGAATGGAATCGAATGGAATGGAATGGAATGCAATGGAATGGAATGGAATGGAATGGAATGGAATCAACCCGAGTAGATTGGAATGGATTGGAATGGAATGGAATGGAATGGAATGGAATGGAATTCAATGGAAAAAATGAAATGGAATGGAATGGAATGGAATGGAATGGAATGGAATGGAATCGAATTTAATCGAATGGAATGGAATGGAAAGGAATGGAATGGACGCGAGTAGAACGGAATGGAATGGAATGGAATGGAATGGAATGGAATGGAATGGAATGGAATGGAATGAACCCGAGTGGAACGGAATGGAATGGAATGGAATGGAATGGAATGGAATGGAATGGAATGGAATGGATTGGAATCAACCCGAGCAGAATGGAATGGATAGGAATGGAATGGAATGGAATGGAATGTAATTCAATAGAATAGAATGGAAGGGAATGGAAAGGAATGCAATGGAATGGAATGGAATGGAATCGAATGGAATCGAATGGAATCGAATAGAATGGAGTGGAATAGAATGGAATCAACCCGAATAGAACGTAACTGAATGGAACGGAACGGAACGGAACGGAATGGAATGGAGTGAAATGGAATGGAATCAAATGGAATCGAATGGAACCGAATGGAATGGAATGGAAGGGAATGGAATGCAATGGAATGGAATGGAATGGAATGGAATCAACCCGAGTAGAATGGAAAGGACTGGAATGGAATGGAATGGAATGGAATGGAATCGAATGGAATGGAATGGAATGGAATGGAATGGAATGGAATGGAATGGAATGGAATGGAATCAACCCGAGTAGAACGGAATGTAATGGAATGGAATGGAATGGAATGGAATGGAATGGAAAGGAATGGAATGGAATGGAATGGAATGGAATTCAAAGGAATGGAATGGAATGGAATGGAATGGAATCAACCCGAGTAGAATGGAATGGAATGGAATGGAATGGAATGGAATGGAATTCAATGGAATAGAATGGAATGGAATGGAATGGAATGGAATGGAATGGAATGGAATGGAATGAACCCGAGTAGAACGGAATGGAATGGAATGGAATTGAATGGAATGGAATGGAATGGAATGGAATGGAATGGAATGGAATCGAATGGAACGGAACGGAACGGAATGGAACGGAACGGAACGGAACGGAATGGAATGGAGTGAAATGGAATGGAATCGAATGGAATCGAATGGAACCGAATGGAATGGAAAGAAGGGAATGGAATGGAATGGAATGGAATGGAATGGAATGGAATCAACCCGAGTAGAATTGAATGGATTGGAATGGAATGGAATGGAATGGAATGGAATGGAATTCAATAGAATAGAATGGAATGGAATGGAATGGAATGGAATGGAATGGAATGGAATCGAATGGAATCGAATGGAATCGAATGGAATGGAGTGGAATAGAATGGAATCAATCGGAATAGAACGGAACGGAACGGAACGGAACGGAATGGAACGGAGTGAAATGGAATGGAATCGAATAGAATGGAAAGGAACCGAATGGAATGGTATGGAAGGGAATGGAATGGAATGGAATGGAATGGAATCAACCCGAGTAGAATGGAATGGATTGGAATGGAATGGAATGGAATGGAATGGAATGGAATGGAATGGAATGGAATCGAATGGAATGGAATGGAATGGAATGGAATCGAATGGAATCGAATGGAATGGAATGGAATGGAATGGAATGGAATGGAATGGAATCAACCCGAGTAGAGCGGAATGGAATGGAATGGAATGGAATGGAATGGAATGGAATGGAATCAACCCGAGTAGAACGGAATGGAATGGAATGGAAAGGAATGGAATGGAATGGAATGGAATGGAATGGAATGGAATCGAATCGAATCGAATGGAATCGAATGGAATCGAATGGAATGGAATGGAATTGAATGGAATGCAATGGAATTCAATGGAATAGAATGGAATGGAATGAAATGGAATGGAATCAACCCGAGTAGAATGGAATGGATTGTAATGGAATGGAATGGAATGAAATGGAATGGAATCGAATGGAATGGAATGGAATGGAATGGAATCGAATGGAATGGAATGGAATGGAATGGAATGGAATGGAATGGAATGGAATGGAATGGAATGGAATCAACCCGAGTAGATTGGAATGGATTGGAATGGAATGGAATGAAATGGAATGGAATGGAATTCAATGGAAAAAATGAAATGGAATGGAATGGAATGGAATGGAATCGAATGGAATCGAATGGAATGGAAAGGAATGGAATGGAATGGAATGGAATGGAATGGAATGGAATGGAATGGAATGGAATCGAATGGAATCGAATGGAATGGAATGGAATGGAATGGAATGGAATGGAATCGAATGGAATCGAATGGAATGGAATGGAATGGAATGGAATGGAATGGAATGGAATGGAATTTAATGCAATGGAATGGAAAGGAATGGAATGGAATTCAATGGAATGGAATGGAATGGAATGGAATGGAATGGAATGGAATGGAATCAACCCGAGTAGAACGGAATGGAATGGAATGGAATGGAATGGAATGGAATGGAATGGAATGGAATGGAATGGAATGGAATGGAATGGAATTCCATGGAATGGAATTCAATGGAATAGAATGGAATGGAATGGAATGGAATGGAATGGAATGAACCCGAGTAGAACGGAATGGAATGGAATGGAATTGAAAGGAATGGAATGGAATGGAATGGAATGGAATCGAATGGAATGGAATGGAATGGAATGGAATGGAATGGAATGGAATCGAATGGAATGGAATGGAATGGAATGGAATCGAATGGAATCGAAAGGAATGGAATGGAATGGAATGGAATGGAATGGAATGGAATGGAATGGAATCAACCCGAGTAGATTGGAATGGATTGGAATGGAATGGAATGGAATGGAATTCAATGGAATTCAATGGAAAAAATGAAATGGAATGGAATGGAATGGAATGGAATGGAATCGAATGGAATGGAATGGAATGCAATGGAATGGAATGGAATGGAATGGAATGGAATCAACCCGAGTAGATTGGAATGGATTGGAATGGAATGGAATGGAATGGAATGGAATGGAATTCAATGGAAAAAATGAAATGGAATGGAATGGAATGGAATGGAATGGAATGGAATGGAATCGAATTTAATCGAATGGAATGGAATGGAAAGGAATGGAATGGACGCGAGTAGAACGGAATGGAATGGAATGGAATGGAATGGAATGGAATGGAATGGAATGGAATGGAATGAACCCGAGTGGAACGGAATGGAATGGAATGGAATGGAATGGAATGGAATGGAATGGAATGGAATGGATTGGAATCAACCCGAGCAGAATGGAATGGATAGGAATGGAATGGAATGGAATGGAATGTAATTCAATAGAATAGAATGGAAGGGAATGGAAAGGAATGCAATGGAATGGAATGGAATGGAATCGAATGGAATCGAATGGAATCGAATAGAATGGAGTGGAATAGAATGGAATCAACCCGAATAGAACGTAACTGAATGGAACGGAACGGAACGGAACGGAATGGAATGGAGTGAAATGGAATGGAATCAAATGGAATCGAATGGAACCGAATGGAATGGAATGGAAGGGAATGGAATGCAATGGAATGGAATGGAATGGAATGGAATCAACCCGAGTAGAATGGAAAGGACTGGAATGGAATGGAATGGAATGGAATGGAATCGAATGGAATGGAATGGAATGGAATGGAATGGAATGGAATGGAATGGAATGGAATGGAATCAACCCGAGTAGAACGGAATGTAATGGAATGGAATGGAATGGAATGGAATGGAATGGAATGGAAAGGAATGGAATGGAATGGAATGGAATGGAATTCAAAGGAATGGAATGGAATGGAATGGAATGGAATCAACCCGAGTAGAATGGAATGGAATGGAATGGAATGGAATGGAATGGAATTCAATGGAATAGAATGGAATGGAATGGAATGGAATGGAATGGAATGGAATGAACCCGAGTAGAACGGAATGGAATGGAATGGAATTGAATGGAATGGAATGGAATGGAATGGAATGGAATGGAATGGAATCGAATGGAACGGAACGGAACGGAATGGAACGGAACGGAACGGAACGGAATGGAATGGAGTGAAATGGAATGGAATCGAATGGAATCGAATGGAACCGAATGGAATGGAAAGAAGGGAATGGAATGGAATGGAATGGAATGGAATGGAATGGAATCAACCCGAGTAGAATTGAATGGATTGGAATGGAATGGAATGGAATGGAATGGAATGGAATTCAATAGAATAGAATGGAATGGAATGGAATGGAATGGAATGGAATGGAATGGAATGGAATCGAATGGAATCGAATGGAATCGAATGGAATGGAGTGGAATAGAATGGAATCAATCCGAATAGAACGGAACGGAACGGAACGGAACGGAATGGAACGGAGTGAAATGGAATGGAATCGAATAGAATCGAAAGGAACCGAATGGAATGGTATGGAAGGGAATGGAATGGAATGGAATGGAATGGAATCAACCCGAGTAGAATGGAATGGATTGGAATGGAATGGAATGGAATGGAATGGAATGGAATGGAATCGAATGGAATGGAATGGAATGGAATGGAATCGAATGGAATCGAATGGAATGGAATGGAATGGAATGGAATGGAATGGAATGGAATGGAATCAACCCGAGTAGAGCGGAATGGAATGGAATGGAATGGAATGGAATGGAATGGAATCAACCCGAGTAGAACGGAATGGAATGGAATGGAAAGGAATGGAATGGAATGGAATGGAATGGAATGGAATCGAATCGAATCGAATCGAATGGAATCGAATGGAATCGAATGGAATGGAATGGAATTGAATGGAATGCAATGGAATTCAATGGAATAGAATGGAATGGAATGAAATGGAATGGAATCAACCCGAGTAGAATGGAATGGATTGTAATGGAATGGAATGGAATGAAATGGAATGGAATCGAATGGAATGGAATGGAATGGAATGGAATGGAATGGAATGGAATGGAATGGAATGGAATGGAATGGAATCAACCCGAGTAGAACGGAATGGAATGGAATGGAATTTAATGGAAAGGAATGGAATGGAATGGAATGGAATTCAATGGAATGGAATGGAATGGAATGGAAGGGAATGGAATCAACCCGAGTAGAACGGAATGGAATGGAATGGAATGGAATGGAATGGAATGGAATGGAATGGAATGGAATGGAATGGAATGAACCCGAGTAGAACGGAATGGAATGGAATGGAATGGAATGGAATGGAATGGAATGGAATGGAATGGAATGGAATCGAATCGAATGGAATCGAATGGAATGGAATGGAATGGAATGGAATGGAATGGAATGGAATCGAATGGAATGGAAAGGAATGGAATGGAATCGAATGGAATGGAATGGAATGGAATGGAATGGAATCAACCCGAGTAGAATGGAATGGATTGGAATGGAATGGAATGGAATCGAATGGAATGGAATGGAATGGAATGGAATGGAAAGGAATGGAATGGACGCGAGTAGAACGGAATGGAATGGAATGGAATGGAATGGAATGGAATGGAATGGAATGGAATGGAATGGAATGAACCCGAGTGGAACGGAATGGAATGGAATGGAATGGAATGGAATGGAATGGAATGGAATGGAATGGAATGGATTGGAATCAACCCGAGCAGAATGGAATGGATAGGAATGGAATGGAATGGAATGGAATGTAATTCAATAGAATAGAATGGAAGGGAATGGAAAGGAATGCAATGGAATGGAATGGAATGGAATCGAATGGAATCGAATGGAATCGAATAGAATGGAGTGGAATAGAATGGAATCAACCCGAATAGAATGTAACTGAATGGAACGGAACGGAACGGAACGGAATGGAATGGAGTGAAATGGAATGGAATCAAATGGAATCGAATGGAACCGAATGGAATGGAATGGAAGGGAATGGAATGCAATGGAATGGAATGGAATGGAATGGAATCAACCCGAGTAGAATGGAAAGGACTGGAATGGAATGGAATGGAATGGAATGGAATCGAATGGAATCGAATGGAATGGAATGGAATGGAATGGAATGGAATGGAATGGAATGGAATGGAATCAACCCGAGTAGAACGGAATGTAATGGAATGGAATGGAATGGAATGGAATGGAATGGAAAGGAATGGAATGGAATGGAATGGAATGGAATTCAAAGGAATGGAATGGAATGGAATGGAATGGAATCAACCCGAGTAGAATGGAATGGAATGGAATGGAATGGAATGGAATGGAATGGAATGGAATGGAATTCAATGGAATAGAATGGAATGGAATGGAATGGAATGGAATGGAATGAACCCGAGTAGAACGGAATGGAATGGAATGGAATTGAATGGAATGGAATGGAATGGAATGGAATGGAATCGAATCGAATGGAATCGAATGGAATGGAATGGAATGGAATGGAATGGAATGGAATCGAATGGAACGGAACGGAACGGAATGGAACGGAACGGAACGGAACGGAATGGAATGGAGTGAAATGGAATGGAATCGAATGGAATCGAATGGAACCGAATGGAATGGAAAGAAGGGAATGGAATGGAATGGAATGGAATGGAATGGAATGGAATGGAATCAACCCGAGTAGAATTGAATGGATTGGAATGGAATGGAATGGAATGGAATGGAATTCAATAGAATAGAATGGAATGGAATGGAATGGAATGGAATGGAATGGAATGGAATGGAATGGAATGGAATGGAATCAACCCGAGTAGAATTGAATGGATTGGAATGGAATGGAATGGAATGGAATGGAATGGAATTCAATAGAATAGAATGGAATGGAATGGAATGGAATGGAATGGAATGGAATGGAATGGAATGGAATGGAATCGAATGGAATCGAATGGAATGGAGTGGAATAGAATGGAATCAATCCGAATAGAACGGAACGGAACGGAACGTAACGGAATGGAACGGAGTGAAATGGAATGGAATCGAATAGAATCGAAAGGAACCGAATGGAATGGTATGGAATGGAATGGAATGGAATGGAATGGAATGGAATCAACCCGAGTAGAATGGAATGGATTGGAATGGAATGGAATGGAATGGAATGGAATGGAATGGAATGGAATGGAATCGAATGGAATGGAATGGAATGGAATGGAATCGAATGGAATCGAATGGAATGGAATGGAATGGAATGGAATGGAATGGAATGGAATGGAATCAACCCGAGTAGAGCGGAATGGAATGGAATGGAATGGAATGGAATGGAATGGAATGGAATCAACCCGAGTAGAACGGAATGGAATGGAATGGAAAGGAATGGAATGGAATGGAATGGAATGGAATGGAATGGAATCGAATCGAATCGAATGGAATCGAATGGAATCGAATGGAATGGAATGGAATGGAATGGAATGGAATGGAATGCAATGGAATTCAATGGAATAGAATGGAATGGAATGAAATGGAATGGAATCAACCCGAGTAGAATGGAATGGTTTGTAATGGAATGGAATGGAATGAAATGGAATGGAATCGAATGGAATGGAATGGAATGGAATGGAATGGAATGGAATGGAATGGAATGGAATGGAATGGAATCAACCCGAGTAGAACGGAATGGAATGGAATGGAATTTAATGGAAAGGAATGGAATGGAATGGAATGGAATTCAATGGAATGGAATGGAATGGAATGGAAGGGAATGGAATCAACCCGAGTAGAACGGAATGGAATGGAATGGAATGGAATGGAATGGAATGGAATCAACCCGAGTAGAATGGAATGGATTGGAATGGAATGGAATGGAATCGAATGGAATGGAATGGAATGGAATGGAATGGAAAGGAATGGAATGGACGCGAGTAGAACGGAATGGAATGGAATGGAATGGAATGGAATGGAATGGAATGGAATGGAATGGAATGGAATGGAATGAACCCGAGTGGAACGGAATGGAATGGAATGGAATGGAATGGAATGGAATGGAATGGAATGGAATGGATTGGAATCAACCCGAGCAGAATGGAATGGATAGGAATGGAATGGAATGGAATGGAATGTAATTCAATAGAATAGAATGGAAGGGAATGGAAAGGAATGCAATGGAATGGAATGGAATGGAATCGAATGGAATCGAATGGAATCGAATAGAATGGAGTGGAATAGAACGGAATCAACCCGAATAGAACGTAACAGAATGGAACGGAACGGAACGGAACGGAATGGAATGGAGTGAAATGGAATGGAATCAAATGGAATCGAATGGAACCGAATGGAATGGAATGGAAGGGAATGGAATGCAATGGAATGGAATGGAATGGAATGGAATCAACCCGAGTAGAATGGAAAGGACTGGAATGGAATGGAATGGAATGGAATGGAATCGAATGGAATCGAATGGAATGGAATGGAATGGAATGGAATGGAATGGAATGGAATGGAATGGAATCAACCCGAGTAGAACGGAATGTAATGTAATGGAATGGAATGGAATGGAATGGAATGGAAAGGAATGGAATGGAATGGAATGGAATGGAATTCAAAGGAATGGAATGGAATGGAATGGAATGGAATCAACCCGAGTAGAATGGAATGGAATGGAATGGAATGGAATGGAATGGAATGGAATGGAATGGAATTCAATGGAATAGAATGGAATGGAATGGAATGGAATGGAATGAACCCGAGTAGAACGGAATGGAATGGAATGGAATTGAATGGAATGGAATGGAATGGAATGGAATGGAATCGAATCGAATGGAATCGAATGGAATGGAATGGAATGGAATGGAATGGAATGGAATCGAATGGAACGGAACGGAACGGAATGGAACGGAACGGAACGGAACGGAATGGAATGGAGTGAAATGGAATGGAATCGAATGGAATCGAATGGAACCGAATGGAATGGAAAGAAGGGAATGGAATGGAATGGAATGGAATGGAATGGAATGGAATGGAATCAACCCGAGTAGAATTGAATGGATTGGAATGGAATGGAATGGAATGGAATGGAATTCAATAGAATAGAATGGAATGGAATGGAATGGAATGGAATGGAATGGAATGGAATGGAATGGAATCGAATGGAATCGAATGGAATCGAATGGAATGGAGTGGAATAGAATGGAATCAATCCGAATAGAACGGAACGGAACGGAACGGAACGGAATGGAACGGAGTGAAATGGAATGGAATCGAATAGAATCGAAAGGAACCGAATGGAATGGAATGGAAGGGAATGGAATGGAATGGAATGGAATGGAATGGAATCAACCCGAGTAGAATGGAATGGATTGGAATGGAATGGAATGGAATGGAATGGAATGGAATGGAATCGAATGGTATCGAATGGAATGGAATGGAATGGAATGGAATGGAATGGAATGGAATCAACCCGAGTAGAGCGGAATGGAATGGAATGGAATGGAATGGAATGGAATGGAATGGAATGGAATGGAATGGAATCAACCCGAGTAGAACGGAATGGAATGGAATGGAAAGGAATGGAATGGAATGGAATGGAATGGAATGGAATGGAATCGAATCGAATGGAATCGAATGGAATCGAATGGAATGGAATGGAATTGAATGGAATGCAATGGAATTCAATGGAATAGAATGGAATGGAATGAAATGGAATGGAATCAACCCGAGTAGAATGGAATGGATTGTAATGGAATGGAATGGAATGAAATGGAATGGAATCGAATGGAATGGAATGGAATGGAATGGAATGGAATGGAATGGAATGGAATCAACCCGAGTAGAACGGAATGGAATGGAATGGAATTTAATGGAAAGGAATGGAATGGAATGGAATGGAAGGGAATGGAATGGAAGGGAATGGAATGAACCCGAGTAGAACGGAATGGAATGGAATGGAATTGAATGGAATGGAATGGAATGGAATGGAATGGAATCGAATCGAATGGAATCGAATGGAATGGAATGGAATGGAATGGAATGGAATGGAATGGAATCGAATGGAATGGAAAGGAATGGAATGGAATCGAATGGAATGGAATGGAATGGAATGGAATGGAATGGAATGGAATCAACCCGAGTAGATTGGAATGGATTGGAATGGAATGAAATGGAATGGAATGGAATTCAATGGAAAAAATGAAACGGAATGGAATGGAATGGAATGGAATGGAATGGAATGGAATCGAATGGAATCGAATGGAATCGAATGGAATGGAGTGGAATAGAATGGAATTAACCCGAGTAGAATGGAATGGAATGGAACGGAACGGAACGGAATGGAACGGAACGGAACGGAACGGAATGGAATGGAGTGAAATGGAATGGAATCGAATGGAATCGAATGGAATCGAATGGAATGGAGTGGAATAGAATGGAATCAATCCGAATAGAACGGAACGGAACGGAACGGAACGGAATGGAACGGAGTGAAATGGAATGGAATCGAATACAATCGAAAGGAACCGAATGGAATGGAATGGAAGGGAATGGAATGGAATTGAATGGAATGGAATGGAATGGAATCAACCCGAGTAGAATGGAATGGATTGGAATGGAATGGAATGGAATGGAACGGAATGGAATGGAATCCAATGGAATAGAATGGAATGGAATGGAATGGAATGGAATGGAATGGAATCAACCCGAGTAGAGCGGAATGGAATGGAATGGAATGGAATGGAATGGAATGGAATGGAATGGAATCAACCCGAGTAGAACGGAATGGAATGGAATGGAAAGGAATGGAATGGAATGGAATGGAATGGAATGGAATGGAATCGAATCGAATGGAATCGAATGGAATCGTATGGAATGGAATGGAATTGAATGGAATGCAATGGAATTCAATGGAATAGAATGGAATGGAATGAAATGGAATGGAATCAACCCGAGTAGAATGGAATGGATTGTAATGGAATGGAATGGAATGAAATGGAATGGAATCGAATGGAATGGAATGGAATGGAATGGAATGGAATGGAATGGAATGGAATGGAATCAACCCGAGTAGAACGGAATGGAATGGAATGGAATTTAATGGAAAGGAATGGAATGGAATGGAATGGAATTCAATGGAATGGAATGGAATGGAATGGAAGGGAATGGAATCAACCCGAGTAGAACGGAATGGAATGGAATGGAATGGAATGGAATGGAATGGAATGGAATGGAATGGAATTCATTGGAATAGAATGGAATGTAATGGAATGGAATGGAATGGAATGGAATGGAATGGAATGGAATGGAATGGAATGGAATCAACCCGAGTAGAATGGAATGGATTGGAATTGAATGGAATTCAATGGAATAGAATGAAATGGAATGCAATGGAATGGAATGGAATGGAATGGAATGGAATGGAATGGAATCAGCCCGAGCAGAACGGAATGGAATGGAATGGAATGGAATGGAATGGAATGGAATTCAAAGAAATGGAATGGAATGGAATGGAATGGAATGGAATGGAATCAACCCGAGTAGAATGCAATGGAATGGAATGGAATGGAATGGAATGGCATGGAATGGAATGGAATGGAATGGAATCAACCCGAGTAGAACGGAATGGAATGGAATGGAATGGAATGGAATTCATAGAAATGGAATGGTATGGAATGGAATGGAAAGGAATCAACCCGAGTAGAACGGAATGGAATGGAATGGAATGGAATGGCATGGAATGGAATGGAATGGAATGAAATGGAATGGAATGGAATGGAATGGAATGGAATGGAATGGAATCGAATGGAATCGAATGGAATCGAATGGAATGGAGTGGAATTGAATGGAATCAACCAGAGTAGAACGGAATGGAATGGAACGGAACGGAATGGAACGGAACGGAAAGGAATGGAATGGAGTGAAATGGAATGGAATCGAATGGAATCGAATGGAACCGAATGGAATGGAATGGAAGGGAATGGAATGGAATGGAGTGGAATGGAATGGAATGGAATGGAATCAACCCGAGTAGAAGGGAATGGAATGGAATGGAATGGAATGGAATGGAATGGAATGGAATGGAATGGAATGGAATTCAATGGAATAGGATGGAATGGAATGGAATGGAATGGAATGGAATGGAATGGAATGGAATGGAATGGAATGGAATGTAATCGAATGGAATCGAATGGAATCGAATGGAATGGAATGGAATAGAATGGAATCAACCAGAGTAGAAAGGAATGGAATGGAATGGAATGGAATGGAATGGAATGGAATGGAATGGAATGGAATCGAATGGAATCGAATGGAATCGAATGGAATGGAATGGAATAGAATGGAATCAACCAGAGTAGAAAGGAATGGAATGGAATGGAATGGAATGGAATGGAATGGAATGGAATGGAATGCAATGAAATGGAAAGGAATGGAATGGAATCGAATGGAATGGACTGGAATGAAATGGAAAGGAATGGAATGGACTGGAATGGAATGGAATGGAATCAACCCGAGTAGAATGGAATGGATTGGAATGGAATGGAATGGAATCGAATGGAATCAAATGGAACCGACTGGAATGGAATGGAAGGGAATGGAATGGAATGGAATGGAATGGAATGGAATGGAATGGAATGGAATGGAATCAACCCGAGTAGAAAGGAATGGATTGGAATGGAATGGAATTTAATGTAATGGAATGGAATGGAATCGAATGGAATCGAATGGAATGGAATGGAATGGAATGGAATGGAATGGAATGGAATGGAATGGAATGGAATAAACCCGAGTAGAAAGGAATGGAATGGAATGGAATGGAATGGAATGGAATGGAATGGAATGGAATGCAATGAAATGGAATGGAATGGAATGGAATCGAATGGATTGGACTGGAATGAAATGGAATGGAATGGAATGGAATGGAATGGAATGGAATGGAATGGAATGGAATGGAATGGAATCGAATGGAATGGAAAGGAATGGAATGGACGCGAGTAGAACGGAATGGAATGGAATGGAATGGAATGGAATGGAATGGAATGCAATGGAATGAACCCGAGTGGAACGGAATGGAATGGAATGGAATGGAATGGAATGGAATGGAATGGAATGGAATGGAATCAACCCGAGCAGAATGGAATGGATAGGAATGGAATGGAATGGAATGGAATGTAATTCAATAGAATAGAATGGAAGGGAATGGAAAGGAATGGAATGGAATGGAATGGAATGGAATTCAATGGAATGGAACGGAATGGAATGGAATGGAATGGAATGGAATGGAATGGAATGGAGTGGAATGGAAGGGAATGGAATGGAATGGAATGGAATGGAATGGAATGGAATGGAATGGAATCAACAGGAGTAGAATGGAATGGATTGGAATGGAATGGAATGGAATGGAATCGAATGGAATGGAATGGAATCGAATGTAATGGAATGGAATGGAATGGACGCGAGTAGAACGGAATGGAATGGAATGGAAAGGAATGGAATGGAATGGAATGGAATGGAATGGAATGGATTGGAATGAACCCGAGTAGAACGCAATGGAATGGAATGGAATGCAATGGAATAGAATGGAATGGAATGGAATGGAATGGAATCAACCCGAGTAGAATGGAATGGATAGGAATGGAATGGAATGGAATGGAATGGAATGCAATAGAATGGAATGGAAGGGAATGGAAAGGAATGGAATGGAATGGAAAGGAATGGAATGGAATGGATTCGAATGGAATCGAATGGAATCGAATGGAATGGAGTGGAATAGAGTGGAATCAACCCGAATAGAACGGAACAGAACGAAACGGAACGGAACGGAACGGAATGGAATGGTGTGAAATGGAATGGAATCGAATGGAATCGAATGGAACCGAATGGAATGGAATGGAAGGGAATGGAATGGAACGGAATGGAATGGAATGGAATCAACCCGAGTAGAATGGAAAGGATTGGAATGGAATGGAATGGAATGGTATGGAATGGAATAAAATGGAATGGAATGGAATCGAATGGAATCGAATGGAATGGAATGGAATGGAATGGAATCAACCCGAGTAGAACGGAACGGAATGGAATGGAATGGAATGGAATGGAATGGAATGGAATGGAATTCAATGGAATAGAATGGAATGGAAAGGAATGGAATGGAATGGAATGGAATGGAATGGAATGGAATGGAATGGAATGGAATGGAATTCAATGGAATAGAATGGAATGGAAAGGAATGGAATGGAATGGAATGGAATGGAATGGAATGGAATCGAATGGAATCGAATGGAATCGAATGGAATGGAATGGAATAGAATGGAATCAACCAGAGTAGAAAGGAATGGAATGGAATGCAATGAAATGGAAAGGAATGGAATGGAATCGAATGGAATGGACTGGAATGAAATTTAAAGGAATGGAATGGACTGGAATGGAATGGAATGGAATCAACCCGAGTAGAATGGAATGGATTGGAATGGAATGGAATGGAATCGAATGGAATCAAATGGAACCGAATGGAATGGAATGGAATGGAATGGAATGGAATGGAATGGAATGGAATGGAATTGAATGGAATTCAATGGAACGGAATGGAATGGAATGGAATGGAATCGAATCGAATGGAATGGAATGGAATGGAATGGAATCGAATGGAATCGAATGGAATGGAATGGAATGGAATGGAATCGAATGGAATGGAATGGAATGGAATGGAATCAACCCGAGTAGATTGGAATGGATTGGAATGGAATGGAATGAAATGGAATGGAATGGAATTCAATGGAAAAAATGAAATGGAATGGAATGGAATGGAATGGAATCGAATGGAATCGAATGGAATGGAATGGAATGGAATGGAATGGAATGGAATGGAATCGAATTGAATGGAATGGAATGGAATGGAATCGAATGGAATCGAATGGAATGGAATGGAATGGAATGGAATGGAATGGAATGGAATGGAATGGAATGGAATGGAATGGAATGGAATGGAATGGAATGGAATGGAATGGAATGGAATTTAATGCAATGGAATGGAAAGGAATGGAATGGAATTCAATGGAATGGAATGGAATGGAATGGAATGGAATGGAATGGAATGGAATGGAATCAACCCGAGTAGAACGGAATGGAATGGAATGGAATGGAATGGAATGGAATGGAATGGAATGGAATGGAATGGAATGGAATTCAATGGAATGGAATTCAATGGAATAGAATGGAATGGAATGGAATGGAATGGAATGGAATGAACCCGAGTAGAACGGAATGGAATGGAATGGAATTGAAAGGAATGGAATGGAATGGAATGGAATGGAATCGAATGGAACGGAATGGAATGGAATGGAATGGAATGGAATGGAATCGAATGGAATGGAATGGAATGGAATGGAATGGAATGGAATCGAATGGAATGGAATGCAATGGAATGGAATCGAATGGAATCGAATGGAATGGAATGGAATGGAATGGAATGGAATGGAATGGAATCAACCCGAGTAGATTGGAATGGATTGGAATGGAATGGAATGGAATGGAATGGAATGGAATGGAATTCAATGGAAAAAATGAAATGGAATGGAATGGAATGGAATGGAATGGAATCGAATGGAATGGAATGGAATGCAATGGAATGGAATGGAATGGAATGGAATGGAATGGAATGGAATGGAATGGAATGCAATGGAATGGAATGGAATGGAATGGAATTCAATGGAATGGAATGGAATGGAATGGAATGGAATGGAATGGAATGGAATGGAATGGAATGGAATCAACCAGAGTAGAACGGAATGGAATGGAATGGAATGGAATGGAATGGAATCGAATGGAATTGAATGGAATTCAATGGAATGGAATGGAATGGAATGGAATGGAATGGAATGGAATCGAATGGAATGGAATGGAATGGAATGGAATCGAATGGAATCGAATGGAATGGAATGGAATGGAATGGAATGGAATGGAATGGAATGGAATGGAAAGGAATGGAATGGAATGGAATGGAATGGAATCAACCCGAGTAGATTGGAATGGATTGGAATGGAATGGAATGGAATGGAATGGAATGGAATTCAATGGAAAAAATGAAATGGAATGGAATGGAATGGAATGGAATGGAATGGAATCGAATTTAATCGAATGGAATGGAATGGAATGGAATGGAATGGAATGGAATCGAATGGAATGGAATGGAATGGAATGGAATCGAATGGAATGGAATGGAATGGAATGGAATGGAATGGAATGGAATGGAATGGAATGGAATGGAATGGAATGGAATTCAATGCAATGGAATGGAATGGAATGGAATGGAATTCAATGGAATGGAATGGAATGGAATGGAATGGAATGGAATGGAATGGAATGGAATCAACCCGAGTAGAACGGAATGGAATGGAATGGAATGGAATGGAATGGAATGGAATGGAATGGAATGGAATGGAATTCAATGGAATGGAATAGAATGGAATGGAATGGAGTGGAATGGAATGGAATGAACCCGAGTAGAACGGAATGGAATGGAATGGAATGGAATGGAATGGAATGGAATCGAATGGAATCGAATGGAATGGAATGGAATGGAATGGAATGGAATGGAATGGAATGGAATGGAATCGAATGGAATGGAATTCAATGGAAAAAATGAAATGGAATGGAATGGAATGGAATGGAATGGAATGGAATCGAATGGAATGGAATAGAATGGAATGGAATGGAATGGAATGGAATGGAATGGAATGGAATCGAATGGAATGGAATGGAATGGAATGGAATCGAAGGGAATCGAATGGAATGGAATGGAATGGAATGGAATGGAATGGAATGGAATGGAATCAACCCGACTAGATTGGAATGGATTGGAATGGAATGGAATGGAATGGAATGGAATTCAATGGAAAAAATGAAATGGAATGGAATGGAATGGAATGGAATGGAATGGAATGGAATGGAATTTAATGCAATGGAATGGAATGGAATGGAATGGAATTCAATGGAATGGAATGGAATGGAATGGAATGGAATGGAATGGAATGGAATGGAATCAAACCGAGTAGAACGGAATGGAATGGAATGGAATTTAATGGAAAGGAATGGATTGGAATGGAATGGAATTCAATGGAATGGAATGGAATGGAATGGAATGGAAGGGAATGGAATCAACCCGAGTAGAACGGAATGGAATGGAATGGAATGGAATGGAATGGAATGGAATGGAATTCAATGGAATAGAATGGAATGGAATGGAATGGAATGGAATGAACCCGAGTAGAACGGAATGGATGGAATGGAATTGAATGGAATGGAATGGAATGGAATGGAATGGAATGGAATGGAATGGAATGGAATCAACCCGAGTAGAATGGAATGGATTGGAATGGAATGGAATGGAATGGAATGGAATTCAATGGAATAGAATGAAATGGAATGCAATGGAATGGAATGGAATGGAATGGAATGGAATGGAATGGAATGGAATCAACCCGAGTAGAATGGAATGGATTGGAATGGAATGGAATGGAATGGAATGGAATGGAATGGAATGGAATCAACCCGAGTAGAACGGAATGGAATGGAATGGAATGGAATGGAATTCAAAGAAATGGAATGGAATGGAATGGAATGGAATGGAATGGAATGGAATCAACCCGAGTAGAATGCAATGGAATGGAATGGAATGGAATAGAATGGAATGGCATGGAATGGAATGGAATGGAATGGAATCAACCCGAGTAGAACGGAATGGAATGGAGTGGAATGGAATGGAATTCAAAGAAATGGAATGGAATGGAATCAACCCGAGTAGAACGGAATGGAATGGAATGAAATGGAATGGAATGGAATGGAATCGAATGGAATCGAATGGAATCGAATGGAATCGAATGGAATGGAGTGGAATTGAATGGTATCAACCAGAGTAGAACGGAATGGAATGGAACGGAACGGAATTGAACGGAACGGAAAGGAATGGAATGGAGTGAAATGGAATGGAATCGAAAGGAACCAAATGGAATGGAATGGAAGGGAATGGAATGGAATGGAATGGAATGGAATGGAATGGAATGGAATGGAATCAACCCGAGTAGAATGGAATGGATTGGAATGGAATGGAGTGGAATGGAATGGAATGGAATGGAATGGAATGGAATGGAATGGAATCGAATGGAATCGAATGGAATGGAATGGAATGGAATGGAATCAACCCGAGTAGAAGGGAATGGAATGCAATGGAATGGAATGGAATGGAATGGAATGGAATGGAATTCAATGGAATAGGATGGAATGGAATGGAATGGAATGGAATGGGATGGAATCGAATGGAATGGAATGGAATGGAATGGAATGGAATGGAATGGAATGGAATGGAATGGAATGGAATCGAATGGAATGGAATGGAATGGAATGGAATCGAAGGGAATCGAATGGAATGGAATGGAATGGAATGGAATGGAATGGAATGGAATGGAATGGAATCAACCCGACTAGATTGGAATGGATTGGAATGGAATGGAATGGAATGGAATGGAATTCAATGGAAAAAATGAAATGGAATGGAATGGAATGGAATGGAATGGAATGGAATGGAATGGAATTTAATGCAATGGAATGGAATGGAATGGAATGGAATTCAATGGAATGGAATGGAATGGAATGGAATGGAATGGAATGGAATGGAATGGAATCAAACCGAGTAGAACGGAATGGAATGGAATGGAATTTAATGGAAAGGAATGGATTGGAATGGAATGGAATTCAATGGAATGGAATGGAATGGAATGGAATGGAAGGGAATGGAATCAACCCGAGTAGAACGGAATGGAATGGAATGGAATGGAATGGAATGGAATGGAATGGAATTCAATGGAATAGAATGGAATGGAATGGAATGGAATGGAATGAACCCGAGTAGAACGGAATGGATGGAATGGAATTGAATGGAATGGAATGGAATGGAATGGAATGGAATGGAATGGAATGGAATGGAATCAACCCGAGTAGAATGGAATGGATTGGAATGGAATGGAATGGAATGGAATGGAATTCAATGGAATAGAATGAAATGGAATGCAATGGAATGGAATGGAATGGAATGGAATGGAATGGAATGGAATGGAATCAACCCGAGTAGAATGGAATGGATTGGAATGGAATGGAATGGAATGGAATGGAATGGAATGGAATGGAATCAACCCGAGTAGAACGGAATGGAATGGAATGGAATGGAATGGAATTCAAAGAAATGGAATGGAATGGAATGGAATGGAATGGAATGGAATGGAATCTACCCGAGTAGAATGCAATGGAATGGAATGGAATGGAATAGAATGGAATGGCATGGAATGGAATGGAATGGAATGGAATCAACCCGAGTAGAACGGAATGGAATGGAGTGGAATGGAATGGAATTCAAAGAAATGGAATGGAATGGAATCAACCCGAGTAGAACGGAATGGAATGGAATGAAATGGAATGGAATGGAATGGAATCGAATGGAATCGAATGGAATCGAATGGAATCGAATGGAATGGAGTGGAATTGAATGGTATCAACCAGAGTAGAACGGAATGGAATGGAACGGAACGGAATTGAACGGAACGGAAAGGAATGGAATGGAGTGAAATGGAATGGAATCGAATGGAACCGAATGGAATGGAATGGAAGGGAATGGAATGGAATGGAATGGAATGGAATGGAATGGAATGGAATGGAATCAACCCGAGTAGAATGGAATGGATTGGAATGGAATGGAGTGGAATGGAATGGAATGGAATGGAATGGAATGGAATGGAATGGAATCGAATGGAATCGAATGGAATGGAATGGAATGGAATGGAATCAACCCGAGTAGAAGGGAATGGAATGCAATGGAATGGAATGGAATGGAATGGAATGGAATGGAATTCAATGGAATAGGATGGAATGGAATGGAATGGAATGGAATGGGATGGAATGGAATGTAATGGAATGGAATGGAATGGAATGGAATCGAATCGAATGGAATCGAATGGAATCGAATGGAATGGAATGGAATAGAATGGAATCAACCAGAGTAGAAAGGAATGGAATGGAATGGAATGGAATGGAATGGAATGGAATGGAATGGAATGGAATGCAATGAAATGGAAAGGAATGGAATGGAATAGAATGGAATGGACTGGAATGAAATGGAAAGGAATGGAATGGACTGGAATGGAATGGAATGGAATCAACCCGAGTAGAATGGAATGGATTGGAATGGAATGGAATGGAATCGAATGGAATCAAATGGAACCGACTGGAATGGAATGGAATGGAATGGAATGGAATGGAATGGAATGGAATGGAATCAACCCGAGTAGAAAGGAATGGATTGGAATGGAATGGTATATAATGTAATGGAATGGAATGGAATCGAATGGAATCGAATGGAATGGAATGGAATGGAATGGAATGGAATGGAATGGAATGGAATGGAATTTAATGCAATGGAATGGAATGGAATGGAATGGAATTCAATGGAATGGAATGGAATGGAATGGAATGGAATGGGATGGAATTGAATGGAATCAACCCGAGTAGAACGGAATGGAATGGAATGGAATGGAATGGAATGGAATGGAATGGAATCAGCCCGAGTAGAACGGAATGGAATGGAATGGAATGGAATGGAATGGAATGGAATGGAATGGAATGGAATGGAATGGAATGGAATGGAATGGAATTCAATGGAATGGAATTCAATGGAATAGAATGGAATGGAATGGAATGGAATGGAATGGAATGGAATGAACCCGAGTAGAACGGAATGGAATGGAATGGAATGGAATGGAATTGAATGGAATGGAATGGAATGGAATCGAATGGAATGGAATGGAATGGAATGGAATTTAATGCAATGGAATGGAAAGGAATGGAATGGAATTCAATGGAATGGAATGGAATGGAATGGAATGGAATGGAATGGAATGGAATGGAATCAACCCGAGTAGAACGGAATGGAATGGAATGGAATGGAATGGAATGGAATGGAATGGAATGGAATGGAATGGAATGGAATTGAATGGAATGGAATTCAATGGAATAGAATGGAATGGAATGGAATGGAATGGAATGGAATGAACCCGAGTAGAACGGAATGGAATGGAATGGAACTGAAAGGAATGGAATGGAATGGAATGGAATGGAATCGAATGGAATGGAATGGAATGGAATGGAATGGAATGGAATGGAATCGAATGGAATGGAATGGAATGGAATGGAATGGAATGGAATCGAATGGAATGGAATGCAATGGAATGGAATCGAATGGAATCGAATGGAATGGAATGGAATGGAATGGAATGGAATGGAATGGAATGGAATCAACCCGAGTAGATTGGAATGGATTGGAATGGAATGGAATGGAATGGAATGGAATGGAATTCAATGGAAAAAATGAAATGGAATGGAATGGAATGGAATGGAATGGAATCGAATGGAATGGAATGGAATGCAATGGAATGGAATGGAATGGAATTGAATGGAATGGAATGGAATGGAATGGAATGCAAAGGAATGGAATGGAATGGAATGGAATTCAATGGAATGGAATGGAATGGAATGGAATGGAATGGAATGGAATGGAATGGAATGGAATGGAATGGAATCAACCAGAGTAGAACGGAATGGAATGGAATGGAATGGAATGGAATGGAATGGAATGGAATCGAATGGAATTGAATGGAATTCAATGGAATGGAATGGAATGGAATGGAATGGAATGGAATGGAATCGAATGGAATGGAATGGAATGGAATGGAATCGAATGGAATCGAATGGAATGGAATGGAATGGAATGGAATGGAATGGAATGGAATGGAATGGAAAGGAATGGAATGGAATGGAATGGAATGGAATCAACCCGAGTAGATTGGAATGGATTGGAATGGAATGGAATGGAATGGAATGGAATGGAATTCAATGGAAAAAATGAAATGGAATGGAATGGAATGGAATGGAATGGAATGGAATCGAATTTAATCGAATGGAATGGAATGGAATGGAATGGAATGGAATGGAATCGAATGGAATGGAATGGAATGGAATGGAATCGAATGGAATCGAATGGAATGGAATGGAATGGAATGGAATGGAATGGAATGGAATGGAATGGAATGGAATTCAATGCAATGGAATGGAATGGAATGGAATGGAATTCAATGGAATGGAATGGAATGGAATGGAATGGAATGGAATGGAATGGAATCAACCCGAGTAGAATGGAATGGAATGGAATGGAATGGAATGGAATGGAATGGAATGGAATGGAATGGAATTCAATGGAATGGAATAGAATGGAATGGAATGGAGTGGAATGGAATGGAATGAACCCGAGTAGAACGGAATGGAATGGAATGGAATGGAATGGAATGGAATCGAATGGAATCGAATGGAATGGAATGGAATGGAATGGAATGGAATGGAATGGAATGGAATGGAATCGAATGGAATGGAATTCAATGGAAAAAATGAAATGGAATGGAATGGAATGGAATGGAATGGAATGGAATCGAATGGAATGGAATGGAATGGAATGGAATGGAATGGAATGGAATGGAATGGAATGGAATGGAATCGAATGGAATGGAATGGAATGGAATGGAATCGAAGGGAATCGAATGGAATGGAATGGAATGGAATGGAATGGAATGGAATGGAATCAACCCGACTAGATTGGAATGGATTGGAATGGAATGGAATGGAATGGAATGGAATTCAATGGAAAAAATGAAATGGAATGGAATGGAATGGAATGGAATGGAATGGAATGGAATGGAATTTAATGCAATGGAATGGAATGGAATGGAATGGAATTCAATGGAATGGAATGGAATGGAATGGAATGGAATGGAATGGAATGGAATGGAATGGAATCAAACCGAGTAGAACGGAATGGAATGGAATGGAATTTAATGGAAAGGAATGGAATGGAATGGAATGGAATTCAATGGAATGGAATGGAATGGAATGGAATGGAAGGGAATGGAATCAACCCGAGTAGAAAGGAATGGAATGGAATGGAATGGAATGGAATGGAATGGAATGGAATTCAATGGAATAGAATGGAATGGAATGGAATGGAATGGAATGAACCCGAGTAGAACGGAATGGATGGAATGGAATTGAATGGAATGGAATGGAATGGAATGGAATGGAATGGAATGGAATGGAATCAACCCGAGTAGAATGGAATGGATTGGAATGGAATGGAATGGAATGGAATGGAATTCAATGGAATAGAATGAAATGGAATGCAATGGAATGGAATGGAATGGAATGGAATGGAATGGAATGGAATGGAATGGAATGGAATGGAATGGAATGGAATGGAATCAACCCGAGTAGAATGGAATGGATTGGAATGGAATGGAATGGAATGGAATGGAATGGAATGGAATGGAATCAACCCGAGTAGAACGGAATGGAATGGAATGGAATGGAATGGAATTCAAAGAAATGGAATGGAATGGAATGGAATGGAATGGAATGGAATGGAATGGAATCAACCCGAGTAGAATGCAATGGAATGGAATGGAATGGAATAGAATGGAATGGCATGGAATGGAATGGAATGGAATGGAATCAACCCGAGTAGAACGGAATGGAATGGAGTGGAATGGAATGGAATTCAAAGAAATGGAATGGTATGGAATGGAATGGAATGGAATCAACCCGAGTAGAACGGAATGGAATGGAATGAAATGGAATGGAATGGAATGGAATCGAATGGAATCGAATGGAATCGAATGGAATCGAATGGAATGGAGTGGAATTGAATGGTATCAACCAGAGTAGAACGGAATGGAATGGAACGGAACGGAATTGAACGGAACGGAAAGGAATGGAATGGAGTGAAATGGAATGGAATCGAATGGAACCGAATGGAATGGAATGGAAGGGAATGGAATGGAATGGAATGGAATGGAATGGAATGGAATGGAATGGAATCAACCCGAGTAGAATGGAATGGATTGGAATGGAATGGAGTGGAATGGAATGGAATGGAATGGAATGGAATGGAATGGAATGGAATCGAATGGAATCGAATGGAATGGAATGGAATGGAATGGAATCAACCCGAGTAGAAGGGAATGGAATGCAATGGAATGGAATGGAATGGAATGGAATGGAATGGAATTCAATGGAATAGGATGGAATGGAATGGAATGGAATGGAATGGGATGGAATGGAATGTAATGGAATGGAATGGAATGGAATGGAATCGAATCGAATGGAATCGAATGGAATCGAATGGAATGGAATGGAATAGAATGGAATCAACCAGAGTAGAAAGGAATGGAATGGAATGGAATGGAATGGAATGGAATGGAATGGAATGGAATGGAATGCAATGAAATGGAAAGGAATGGAATGGAATAGAATGGAATGGACTGGAATGAAATGGAAAGGAATGGAATGGACTGGAATGGAATGGAATGGAATCAACCCGAGTAGAATGGAATGGATTGGAATGGAATGGAATGGAATCGAATGGAATCAAATGGAACCGACTGGAATGGAATGGAATGGAATGGAATGGAATGGAATGGAATGGAATGGAATCAACCCGAGTAGAAAGGAATGGATTGGAATGGAATGGTATATAATGTAATGGAATGGAATGGAATCGAATGGAATCGAATGGAATGGAATGGAATGGAATGGAATGGAATGGAATGGAATGGAATGGAATTTAATGCAATGGAATGGAATGGAATGGAATGGAATTCAATGGAATGGAATGGAATGGAATGGAATGGAATGGAATGGAATGGAATGGAATGGAATCAACCCGAGTAGAACGGAATGGAATGGAATGGAATGGAATGGAATGGAATGGAATGGAATCAACCCGAGTAGAACGGAATGGAATGGAATGGAATGGAATGGAATGGAATGGAATGGAATGGAATGGAATGGAATGGAATGGAATGGAATTCAATGGAATGGAATTCAATGGAATAGAATGGAATGGAATGGAATGGAATGGAATGGAATGGAATGAACCCGAGTAGAACGGAATGGAATGGAATGGAATGGAATGGAATTGAATGGAATGGAATGGAATGGAATCGAATGGAATGGAATGGAATGGAATGGAATGGAATGGAATGGAATGGAATGGAATCGAATGGAATGGAATGGAATGGAATGGAATCGAATGGAATCGAATGGAATGGAATGGAATGGAATGGAATGGAATGGAATGGAATGGAATCAACCCGAGTAGATTGGAATGGATTGGAATGGGATGGAATGGAATGGAAAGGAATGGAATGGAATTCATGGAAAAAATGAAATGGAATGGAATGGAATCGAATGGAATCGAATTTAATCGAATGGAATGGAATGGAATGGAATGGAATGGAATGGAATCGAATGGAATGGAATGGAATGGAATGGAATGGAATTTAATGCAATGGAATGGAATGGAATGGAATGGAATTCAATGGAATGGAATGGAATGGAATGGAATGGAATGGAATGGAATGGAATGGAATCAACCCGAGTAGAACGGAATGGAATGGAATGGAATGGAATGGAATGGAATGGAATGGAATGGAATGGAATGGAATGGAATGGAATGGAATGGAATTCAATGGAATGGAATTCAATGGAATAGAATGGAATGGAATGGAATGGAATGGAATGGAATGAACCCGAGTAGAACGGAATGGAATGGAATGGAATGGAATGGAATGGAATCGAATGGAATCGAATGGAATGGAATGGAATGGAATGGAATGGAATGGAATGGAATGGAATGGAATCAACCCGAGTAGATTGGAATGGATTGGAATGGAATGGAATGGAATGGAATCGAATGGAATGGAATTCAATGGAAAAAATGAAATGGAATGGAATGGAATGGAATGGAATGGAATGGAATCGAATGGAATGGAATGGAATGGAATGGAATGGAATGGAATGGAATCGAATGGAATGGAATGGAATGGAATGGAATCGAAGGGAATCGAATGGAATGGAATGGAATGGAATGGAATGGAATGGAATGGAATCAACCCGAGTAGATTGGAATGGATTGGAATGGAATGGAATGGAATGGAATGGAATGGAATTCAATGGAAAAAATGAAATGGAATGGAATGGAATGGAATGGAATGGAATGGAATGGAATTTAATGCAATGGAATGGAATGGAATGGAATGGAATTCAATGGAATGGAATGGAATGGAATGGAATGGAATGGAATGGAATGGAATGGAATCAACCCGAGTAGAACGGAATGGAATGGAATGGAATGGAATGGAATGGAATGGAATGGAATGGAATGGAATTCAATGGAATGGAATTCAATGGAATAGAATGGAATGGAATGGAATGGAATGGAATGGAATGAACCCGAGTAGAAAGGAATGGAATGGAATGGAATTGAAAGGAATGGAATGGAATGGAATGGAATGGAATCGAATGGAATGGAATGGAATGGAATGGAATGGAATCGAATGGAATGGAATGGAATGGAATGGAATCGAATGGAATCGAATGGAATGGAATGGAATGGAATGGAATGGAATGGAATGGAATGGAATCAACCCGAGTAGATTGGAATGGATTGGAATGGAATGGAATGGAATGGAATGGAATGGAATTCAATGGAAAAAATGAAATGGAATGGAATGGAATGGAATGGAATGGAATGGAATCGAATGGAATGGAATGGAATGGAATTTAACGCAATGGAATGGAATGGAATGGAATGGAATGGAATGGAATCAACCCGAGTAGAACGGAATGGAATGGAATGGAATGGAATGGAATGGAATGGAATGGAATGGAATGGAATCGAATGGAATGGAATGGAATGGAATGGAATGGAATGGAATTCAATGGAATGGAATGGAATGGAATGGAATGGAATGGAATGGAATCAACCCGAGTAGAACGGAATGGAATGGAATGGAATGGAATGGAATGGAATGGAATGGAATGGAATGGAATGGAATGGAATGGAATGGAATTCAATGGAATGGAATTCAATGGAATAGAATGGAATGGAATGGAATGGAATGGAATGGAATGAACCCGAGTAGAACGGAATGGAATGGAATGGAATGGAATGGAATGGAATCGAATGGAATCGAATGGAATGGAATGGAATGGAATGGAATGGAATGGAATGGAATGGAATGGAATCAACCCGAGTAGATTGGAATGGATTGGAATGGAATGGAATGGAATGGAATCGAATGGAATGGAATTCAATGGAAAAAATGAAATGGAATGGAATGGAATGGAATGGAATGGAATGGAATCGAATGGAATGGAATGGAATGGAATGGAATGGAATGGAATGGAATCGAATGGAATGGAATGGAATGGAATGGAATGGAAGGGAATCGAATGGAATGGAATGGAATGGAATGGAATGGAATGGAATGGAATCAACCCGAGTAGATTGGAATGGATTGGAATGGAATGGAATGGAATGGAATGGAATGGAATTCAATGGAAAAAATGAAATGGAATGGAATGGAATGGAATGGAATGGAATGGAATGGAATTTAATGCAATGGAATGGAATGGAATGGAATGGAATTCAATGGAATGGAATGGAATGGAATGGAATGGAATGGAATGGAATGGAATGGAATCAACCCGAGTAGAACGGAATGGAATGGAATGGAATGGAATGGAATGGAATGGAATGGAATGGAATGGAATTCAATGGAATGGAATTCAATGGAATAGAATGGAATGGAATGGAATGGAATGGAATGGAATGAACCCGAGTAGAAAGGAATGGAATGGAATGGAATTGAAAGGAATGGAATGGAATGGAATGGAATGGAATCGAATGGAATGGAATGGAATGGAATGGAATGGAATGGAATGGAATCGAATGGAATGGAATGGAATGGAATGGAATCGAATGGAATCGAATGGAATGGAATGGAATGGAATGGAATGGAATGGAATGGAATGGAATCAACCCGAGTAGATTGGAATGGATTGGAATGGAATGGAATGGAATGGAATGGAATGGAATTCAATGGAAAAAATGAAATGGAATGGAATGGAATGGAATGGAATGGAATGGAATCGAATGGAATGGAATGGAATGGAATTTAATGCAATGGAATGGAATGGAATGGAATGGAATGGAATGGAATCAACCCGAGTAGAACGGAATGGAATGGAATGGAATGGAATGGAATGGAATGGAATGGAATGGAATGGAATCGAATGGAATGGAATGGAATGGAATGGAATTGAATGGAATTCAATGGAATGGAATGGAATGGAATGGAATGGAATGGAATGGAATGGAATGGAATGGAATGGAATGGAATCGAATGGAATGGAATGGAATGGAATGGAATCGAATGGAATGAAATGGAATGGAATGGAACGGAATGGAATGGAAAGGAATGGAATGGAATGGAATGGAATGGAATCAACCCGAGTAGATTGGAATGGATTGGAATGGAATGGAATGGAATGGAATGGAATGGAATTCAATGGAAAAAATGAAATGGAATGGAATGGAATGGAATGGAATGGAATCGAATTTAATCGAATGGAATGGAATGGAATGGAATGGAATGGAATGGAATCGAATGGAATGGAATGGAATGGAATGGAATCGAATGGAATCGAATGGAATGGAATGGAATGGAATGGAATGGAATGGAATGGAATTTAATGCAATGGAATGGAATGGAATGGAATGGAATTCCATGGAATGGAATGGAATGGAATTCCATGGAATGGAATGGAATGGAATGGAATCAACCCGAGTAGAACGGAATGGAATGGAATGGAATGGAATGGAATGGAATGGAATGGAATCAACACGAGTAGAACGGAATGGAATGGAATGGAATGGAATGGAATGGAATGGAATGGAATGGAATGGAATGGAATGGAATTCAATGGAATGGAATTCAATGGAATAGAATGGAATGGAATGGAATGGAATGGAATGGAATGAACCCGAGTAGAACGGAATGGAATGGAATGGAATGGAATGGAATTGAATGGAATGGAATGGAATGGAATCGAATGGAATGGAATGGAATGGAATGGAATGGAATGGAATCGAATGGAATGGAATGGAATGGAATGGAATCGAATGGAATCGAATGGAATGGAATGGAATGGAATGGAATGGAATGGAATGGAATCAACCCGAGTAGATTGGAATGGATTGGAATGGAATGGAATGGAATGGAAAGGAATGGAATGGAATTCATGGAAAAAATGAAATGGAATGGAATGGAATGGAATGGAATGGAATTGTATCGAATGGAATGGAATGGAATGGAATGGAATGGAATGGAATGGAATCGAATGGAATGGAATGGATTGGAATGGAATCGAAGGGAATCGAATGGAATGGAATGGAATGGAATGGAATGGAATGGAATGGAATCAACCCGAGTAGATTGGAATGGATTGGAATGGAATGGAATGGAATGGAATGGAATTCAATGGAAAAAATGAAATGGAATGGAATGGAATGGAATGGAATGGAATGGAATGGAATGGAATGGAATGGAATGGAATTCAATGGAATGGAATGGAATGGAATGGAATGGAATGGAATGGAATGGAATGGAATGGAATGGAATGGAATGGAATCGAATGGAATGGAATGGAATGGAATGGAATGGAATGGAATGGAATGGAATGGAATGGAATGGAATCAACCCGAGTAGATTGGAATGGATTGGAATGGAATGGAATGAAATGGAATGGAATGGAATTCAATGGTAAAAATGAAATGGAATGGAATGGAATGGAATGGAATCGAATGGAATCGAATGGAATGGAAAGGAATGGAATGGAATGGAATGGAATGGAATGGAATCGAATGGAATGGAATGGAATCGAATGGAATCGAATGGAATGGAATGGAATGGAATGGAATGGAATGGAATGGAATCGAATGGAATCGAATGGAATGGAATGGAATGGAATGGAATGGAATGGAATGGAATGGAATGGAATTTAATGCAATGGAATGGAAAGGAATGGAATGGAATTCAATGGAATGGAATGGAATGGAATGGAATGGAATGGAATGGAATGGAATCAACCCGAGTAGAACGGAATGGAATGGAATGGAATGGAATGGAATGGAATGGAATGGAATGGAATGGAATGGAATGGAATGGAATTCCATGGAATGGAATTCAATGGAATAGAATGGAATGGAATGGAATGGAATGGAATGGAATGAACCCGAGTAGAACGGAATGGAATAGAATGGAATGGAATGGAATTCAATGGAAAAAATGAAATGGAATGGAATGGAATGGAATGGAATGGAATGGAATCGAATGGAATCGAATGGAATGGAATGGAATGGAATGGAATGGAATGGAATGGAATGGAATGGAATGGAATAGAATGGAAAGGAATGGAATGGAATGGAATGGAATGGAATTCAATGGAAAAAATGAAATGGAATGGAATGGAATGGAATGGAATGGAATGGAATCGAATGGAATGGAATGGAATGCAATGGAATGGAATGGAATGGAATGGAATGGAAAGGAATGCAATGGAATGGAATGGAATGGAAGGGAATTCAATGGAATGGAATGGAATGGAATGGAATGGAATGGAATGGAATGGAATCAACCCGAGTAGAACGGAATGGAATGGAATGGAATGGAATGGAATGGAATGGAATGGAATCGAATGGAATGGAATCGAATGGAATGGAATGGAATGGAATGGAATTGAATGGAATTCAATGGAATGGAATGGAATGGAATGGAATGGAATGGAATGGAATGGAATCGAATGGAATGGAATGGAATGGAATGGAATCGAATGGAATCGAATGGAATGGAATGGAATGGAATGGAATGGAAAGGAATGGAATGGAATGGAATGGAATGGAATCAACCCGAGTAGATTGGAATGGATTGGAATGGAATGGAATGGAATGGAATGGAATGGAATTCAATGGAAAAAATGAAATGGAATGGAATGGAATGGAATGGAATGGAATCGAATTTAATCGAATGGAATGGAATGGAATGGAATGGAATGGAATGGAATCGAATGGAATGGAATGGAATGGAATGGAATCGAATGGAATCGAATGGAATGGAATGGAATGGAATGGAATGGAATGGAATGGAATGGAATTTAATGCAATGGAATGGAATGGAATGGAATGGAATTCAATGGAATGGAATGGAATGGAATGGAATGGAATGGAATGGAATCAACCCGAGTAGAACGGAATGGAATGGAATGGAATGGAATGGAATGGAATGGAATGGAATCAACCCGAGTAGAACGGAATGGAATGGAATGGAATGGAATGGAATGGAATGGAATGGAATGGAATGGAATGGAATGGAATGGAATGGAATGGAATGGAATTCAATGGAATGGAATTCAATGGAATAGAATGGAATGGAATGGAATGGAATGGAATGGAATGAACCCGAGTAGAACGGAATGGAATGGAATGGAATGGAATGGAATTGAATGGAATGGAATGGAATGGAATCGAATGGAATGGAATGGAATGGAATGGAATGGAATGGAATGGAATGGAATGGAATGGAATCGAATGGAATGGAATGGAATGGAATGGAATCGAATGGAATCGAATGGAATGGAATGGAATGGAATGGAATGGAATGGAATGGAATCAACCCGAGTAGATTGGAATGGATTGGAATGGAATGGAATGGAATGGAAAGGAATGGAATGGAATTCATGGAAAAAATGAAATGGAATGGAATGGAATGGAATGGAATGGAATTGTATCGAATGGAATGGAATGGAATGGAATGGAATGGAATGGAATGGAATCGAATGGAATGGAATGGTTTGGAATGGAATCGAAGGGAATCGTATGGAATGGAATGGAATGGAATGGAATGGAATGGAATGGAATCAACCCGAGTAGATTGGAATGGATTGGAATGGAATGGAATGGAATGGAATGGAATTCAATGGAAAAAATGAAATGGAATGGAATGGAATGGAATGGAATGGAATGGAATAGAATGGAATCGGATGGAATCGAATGGAATGGAGTGGAATAGAATGAAATCAACCCGAATAAAACGGAACGGAACGGAACGGAACGGAACGGAATGGAATGGAATTGAGTGAAATGGAATGGAGTCGAATGGAATCGAAAGGAACCGAATGGAATGGAATGGAAGGGAATGGAATGGAATGGAATGGAATGGAATGGAATCAACCCGAGTAGAATGGAATGGAATGGAATGGAATGGAATGGAATGGAATGGAATGGAATGGAATGGAATGGAATCGAATGGAATGGAATGGAATGGAATGGAATGGAATGAAATTCAATGCAATAGAATGAAATGGAATGGAATGGAATTGAATGTAGTGGAATGGAATGGAATGGAATGGAATGGAATGGAATGGAATGGAATCGAATGGACTGGAATGGAATGGAATGGAATGGAATCAACCCGAGTAGAACGGAATGGAATGGAATGGAATGGAATGGAATGGAATGGAATGGAATGGAATGGAATGGAATTCAATGGAATAGAATGGAATGGAATGGAATAGAATGGAATGGAATGGAATGGAATGGAATGGAATGGAATGGAATGGAATCAACCCGAGTAGAACGGAATGGATTGGAATGGAAAGGAATGGAATGGAATGGAATGGAATGAATGGAATGGAATGGAATGGAATGGAATCGAACGGAATCGAATGGAATGGAATGGAATGGAATGGAATGGAATGGAATGGAAGGGAATGGAATCAACCCGAGTAGAACGGAATGGAATGGAATGCAATGGAATGGAATGGAATGGAATGGAATGGAATGGAATGGAATGGAATGGAATGGAATGGAATGAACCCGAGTAGAACGGAATGGAATGGAATGGAATGGAATGGAATGGAATGGAATGGAATGGAATGGAATGGAATGGAATGGAATCAACCCGAGTAGAATGGAATGGATTGGAATGGAATGGAATGGAATGGAATGGAATTCAATGGAATAGAATGAAATGGAATGGAATGGAATGGAATGGAATGGAATGGAATGGAATGGAATGGAATGGAATGGAATGGAATGGAATCAAACCGAGTAGAATGGAATGGATTGGAATGGAATGGAATGGAATGGAATGGAATGGAATGGAATGGAATGGAATGGAATGGAATGGAATGGAATGTAATTCAATAGAATAGAATGGAAGGGAATGGAAAGGAATGGAATGGAATGGAATGGAATGGAATGGAATGGAATTCAATGGAATGGAACGGAATGGAATGGAATGGAATGGAATGGAATGGAATGGAATGGAATGGAATGGAATGGAGTGGAATGGAAGGGAATGGAATGGAATGGAATGGAATGGAATGGAATGGAATGGAATGGAATGGAATCAACAGGAGTAGAATGGAATGGATTGGAATGGAATAGAATGGAATGGAATCGAATGGAATGGAATGGAATGGAATGGAATGGAATGGAATGGAATGGAATGCACGCGAGTAGAACGGAATGGAATGGAATGGAATGGAATGGAATGGAATGGAATGGAATGGAATGGAATGGATTGGAATGAACCCGAGTAGAACGCAATGGAATGGAATGGAATGCAATGGAATAGAATGGAATGGAATGGAATGGAATGGAATCAACCCGAGTAGAATGGAATGGATAGGAATGGAATGGAATGGAATGGAATGTAATGCAATAGAATGGAATGGAAGGGAATGGAAAGGAATGGAATGGAATGGAAAGGAATGGAATGGAATGGAATCGAATGGAATCGAATGGAATCGAATGGAATGGAGTGGAATAGAGTGGAATCAACCCGAATAGAACGGAACAGAACGAAACGGAACGGAACGGAATGGAATGGAATGGTGTGAAATGGAATGGAATCAAATGGAGTCGAATGGAACCGAATGAAATGGAATGGAAGGGAATGGAATGGAATGGAATGGAATGGAATGGAATGGAATGGAATCAACCCGAGTAGAACGGAATGGAATGGAATGGAATGGAATGGAATGGAATGGAATGGAATGGAATGGAATGCAATGGAATGGAATGGAATGGAATGGAATGGAATGGAAAGGAATGGAATGGAATGCAATGGAATGGAATGGAATGGAATGGAATTCAATGGAATGGAATGGAATGGAATGGAATTCAATGGAATGGAATGGAATGGAATGGAATGGAATGGAATGGAATGGAATCAACCCGAGTAGAACGGAATGGAATGGAATGGAATGGAATGGAATGGAATAGAATGGAATGGAATTGAATGGAATTCAATGGAATGGAATGGAATGGAATGGAATGGAATGGAATGGAATCGAATGGAATGGAATGGAATGGAATGGAATCGAATGGAATGGAATGGAATGGAATGGAATGGAATTAAATGGAATCAACCCGAGTAGATTGGAATGGATTGGAATGGAATGGAATGGAATGGAATGGAATTCAATGGAAAAAATGAAATGGAATGGAATGTAATGGAATGGAATGAAATGGAATGGAATGGAATGGAATGGAATGGAATACAATGGAATTGAATGGAATGGAATGGAATGGAATGGAATGGAATGGAATGGAATGGAATGGAATCGACCCGAGTAGAACGGAATGGAATGGAATGGAATGGAATGGAATGGAATGGAATGGAATGGAATCGAATGGAATGGAATGGAATGGAATGGAATCGAATGGAATGGAATGGAATGGAATGGAATCGAATGGAATCGAATGGAATGGAATGGAATGGAATGGAATGGAAAGGAATGGAATGGAATGGAATGGAATGGAATCAACCCGAGTAGATTGGAATGGATTGGAATGGAATGGAATGGAATGGAATGGAATGGAATGGAATTCAATGGAAAAAATGAAATGGAATGGAATGGAATGGAATGGAATGGAATGGAATCGAATTTAATCGAATGGAATGGAATGGAATGGAATGGAATGGAATGGAATCGAATGGAATGGAATGGAATGGAATGGAATCGAATGGAATCGAATGGAATGGAATGGAATGGAATGGAATGGAATGGAATTTAATGCAATGGAAAGGAATGGAATGGAATGGAATTCAATGGAATGGAATGGAATGGAATGGAATGGAATGGAATGGAATGGAATGGAATCAACCCGAGTAGAACGGAATGGAATGGAATGGAATGGAATGGAATGGAATGGAATGGAATGGAATGGAATGGAATTCAATGGAATGGAATTCAATGGAATAGAATGGAATGGAATGGAGTGGAATGGAATGGAATGAACCCGAGTAGAACGGAATGGAATGGAATGGAATGGAATGGAATGGAATGGAATGGAATGGAATGGAATCGAATGGAATCGAATGGAATGGAATGGAATGGAATGGAAAGGAATGGAATCGAATGGAATGGAATGGAATGGAATGGAATCGAATGGAATCGAATGGAATGGAATGGAATGGAATGGAATGGAATGGAATGGAATCAACCCGAGTAGAATGGAATGGATAGGAATGGAAAGGAATGGAATGGAATGGAATGCAATAGAATGGAATGGAAGGGAATGGAAAGGAATGGAATGGAATGGAAAGGAATGGAATGGAATGGAATCGAATGGAATCGAATGGAATCGAATGGAATGGAGTGGAATAGAGTGGAATCAACCCGAATAGAACGGAACAGAACGAAACGGAACGGAACGGAATGGAATGGAATGGTGTGAAATGGAATGGAATCAAATGGAGTCGAATGGAACCGAATGAAATGGAATGGAAGGGAATGGAATGGAATGGAATGGAATGGAATGGAATGGAATGGAATCAACCCGAGTGGAACGGTATGGAATGGAATGGAATGGAATGGAATGGAATGGAATGGAATGGAATGGAATGCAATGGAATGGAATGGAATGGAATGGAATGGAATGGAATGGAATGGAATGCAATGGAATGGAATGGAATGGAATGGAATTCAATGGAATGGAATGGAATGGAATGGAATGGAATGGAATGGAATGGAATGGAATCAACCCGAGTAGAACGGAATGGAATGGAATGGAATGGAATGGAATGGAATGGAATGGAATGGAATGGAATTGAATGGAATTCAATGGAATGGAATGGAATAGAATGGAATGGAATGGAATGGAATCGAATGGAATGGAATGGAATGGAATGGAATCGAATGGAATCGAATGGAATGGAATGGAATGGAATGGAATGGAATGGAATGGAATGGAATGGAATGGAATCAACCCGAGTAGATTGGAATGGATTGGAATGGAATGGAATGGAATGGAATGGAATGGAATGGAATTCAATGGAAAAAATGAAATGGAATGGAATGGAATGGAATGGAATGGAATGGAATGCAATGGAATGGAATGGAATGGAATGGAATTCAATGGAATGGAATGGAATGGAATGGAATGGAATGGAATGGAATGGAATGGAATGGAATGGAATCGACCCGAGTAGAACGGAATGGAATGGAATGGAATGGAATGGAATGGAATGGAATGGAATGGAATGGAATTCAATGGAATTCAATGGAATGGAATGGAATGGAATGGAATGGAATGGAATGGAGTGGAATGGAATGGAATGGAATGGAATCGAATGGAATCGAATGGAATGGAATGGAATGGAATGGAATGGAAAGGAATGGAATGGAATGGAATGGAATGGAATCAACCCGAGTAGATTGGAATGGATTGGAATGGAATGGAATGGAATGGAATGGAATGGAATTCAATGGAAAAAATGAAATGGAATGGAATGGAATGGAATGGAATGGAATCGAATCGAATTTAATCGAATGGAATGGAATGGAATGGAATGGAATGCAATGGAATCGAATGGAATGTAATGGAAAGGAATGGAATCGAATGGAATCGAATGGAATGGAATGGAATGGAATGGAATGGAATGGAATGGAATGGAATGGAATTTAATGCAATGGAAAGGAATGGAATGGAATGGAATTCAATGGAATGGAATGGAATGGAATGGAATGGAATGGAATGGAATGGAATGGAATGGAATGGAATCAACCCGAGTAGAACGGAATGGAATGGAATGGAATGGAATGGAATGGAATGGAATGGAATGGAATGGAATGGAATGGAATGGAATGGAATCAACCCGAGTAGAAAGGAATGGATTGGAATGGAATGGAATATAATGTAATGGAATGGAATGGAATCGAATGGAATCGAATGGAATCGAATGGAATGGAATGGAATGGAATGGAATGGAATTCAATGGAATGGAATGGAATGGAATGGAATGGAATGGAATGGAATGGAATCAACCCGAGTAGAACGGAATGGAGTGGAATGGAATGGAATGGAATGGAATGGAATGGAATGGAATGGAATGGAGTGGAGTGGAATGGAGTGGAATGGAATGGAATGGAATGGAATGGAATGGAATTCAATGGAATAGAATGGAATGGAATGGAATGGAATGGAATCAACCCGAGTAGAAAGGAATGGAATGGAATGGAATGGAATGGAATGGAATGGAATGGATTGGAATCAACCCGAGCAGAATGGAATGGATAGGAATGGAATGGAATGGAATGGAATGTAATTCAATAGAATTGAATGGAAGGGAATGGAAAGAAATGCAATGGAATGGAATGGAATGGAATCGAATGGAATCGAATGGAATCGAATGGAATGGAGTGGAATAGAATGGAATCAACCCGAATAGAACGTAACTGAATGGAACGGAACGGAACGGAACGGAATGGAATGGAGTGAAATGGAATGGAATCAAATGGAATCGAATGGAACCGAATGTAATGGAATGGAAGGGAATGGAATGCAATGGAATGGAATGGAATGGAATGGAATCAACCCGAGAAGAATGGAAAGGACTGGAATGGAATGGAATGGAATGGAATGGAATGGAATCGAATGGAATCGAATGGAATGGAATGGAATGGAATGGAATGGAATGGAATGGAATGGAATCAATCCGAGTAGAACGGAATGGAATGGAATGGAATGGAATGGAATGGAATGGAATGGAATGGAATGGAATGGAATGGAATGGAATGGAATGGAATGGAATGGAATGGAATGGAATGGAATTCAAAGGAATGGAATGGAATGGAATGGAATGGAATGGAATGGAATTCAATGGAATAGAATGGAATGGAATGGAATGGAATGGAATGGAATGGAATGAACCCGAGTAGAACGGAATGGAATGGAATGGAATTGAATGGAATGGAATGGAATGGAATGGAATGGAATGGAATGGAATGGAATGGAATCAACCTGAGTAGATTGGAATGGATTGGAATGGAATGAAATGGAATGGAATGGAATTCAATGGAAAAAATGAAATGGAATGGAATGGAATGGAATGGAATGGAATGGAATGGAATGGAATCGAATGGAATGGAATGGAATGGAATGGAATGGAATGGAATGGAATGGAATCGAATCGAATGGAATCGAATGGAATGGAATGGAATGGAATGGAATGGAATGGAATCGAATGGAATGGAAAGGAATGGAATGGAATGGAATGGAATGGAATGGAATGGAATGGAATGGAATGGAATCAACCTGAGTAGATTGGAATGGAATGGAATGGAATGAAATGGAATGGAATGGAATTCAATGGAAAAAATGAAATGGAATGGAATGGAATGGAATGGAATGGAATGGAATCGAATGGAATCGAATGGAATCGAATGGAATGGAGTGGAATAGAATGGAGTTAACCCGAGTAGAATGGAATGGAATGGAACGGAACGGAACGGAATGGAACGGAACGGAACGGAACGGAATGGAATGGAGTGAAATGGAATGGAATCGAATGGAATCGAATGGAACCGAATGGAATGGAAAGAAGGGAATGGAATGGAATGGAATGGAATGGAATCAACCCGAGTAGAATGGAATGGATTGGAATGGAATGGAATGGAATGGAATGGAATTCAATAGAATAGAATGGAATGGAATGGAATGGAATGGAATGGAATGGAATGGAATGGAATCGAATGGAATCGAATGGAATGGAGTGGAATAGAATGGAATCAATCCGAATAGAACGGAACGGAACGGAACGGAACGGAATGGAACGGAGTGAAATGGAATGGAATCGAATAGAATCGAAAGGAACCGAATGGAATGGAATGGAAGGGAATGGAATGGAATTGAATGGAATGGAATGGAATGGAATGGAATGGAATGGAATGGAATGGAATGGAATGGAATGGAATGAACCCGAGTGGAACGGAATGGAATGGAATGGAATGGAATGGAATGGAATGGATTGGAATCAACCCGAGCAGAATGGAATGGATAGGAATGGAATGGAATGGAATGGAATGTAATTCAATAGAATAGAATGGAAGGGAATGGAAAGGAATGCAATGGAATGGAATGGAATGGAATCGAATGGAATCGAATGGAATCGAATGGAATGGATTGGAATAGAATGGAATCAACCCGAATAGAACGTAACTGAATGGAACGGAATGGAACGGAACGGAATGGAATGGAGTGAAATGGAATGGAATCAAATGGAATCGAATGGAACCGAATGGAATGGAATGGAAGGGAATGGAATGCAATGGAATGGAATGGAATGGAATGGAATCAACCCGAGTAGAATGGAAAGGACTGGAATGGAATGGAATGGAGTGGAATGGAATCGAATGGAATGGAATGGAATGGAATGGAATGGAATGGAATGGAATGGAATGGAATGGAATGGAAAGGAATCAATCCGAGTAGAACGGAATGTAATGGAATGGAATGGAATGGAATGGAATGGAATGGAATGGAATGGAATGGAATTCAAAGGAATGGAATGGAATGGAATGGAATGGAATCAACCCGAGTAGAATGGAATGGAATGGAATGGAATGGAATGGAATGGAATTCAATGGAATAGAATGGAATGGAATGGAATGGAATGGAATGGAATGGAATGGAATGGAATGAACCCGAGTAGAACGGAATGGAATGGAATGGAATTGAATGGAATGGAATGGAATGGAATGGAATGGAATCGAATCGAATGGAATCGAATGGAACGGAATGGAATGGAATGGAATGGAATGGAATCGAATGGAATGGAAAGGAATGGAATGGAATGGAATGGAATGGAATGGAATGGAATGGAATGGAATGGAATGGAATCGAATGGAATGGAATGGAATGGAATGGAATGGAATGGAATCAACCTGAGTAGATTGGAATGGATTGGAATGGAATGAAATGGAATGGAATGGAATTCAATGGAAAAAATGAAATGGAATGGAATGGAATGGAATGGAATGGAATGGAATGGAATCGAAAGGAATCGAATGGAATCGAATGGAATGGAGTGGAATAGAATGGAATTAACCCGAGTAGAATGGAATGGAATGGAACGGAACGGAACGGAATAGAACGGAACGGAACGGAACGGAATGGAATGGAGTGAAATGGAATGGAATCGAATGGAATCGAATGGAACCGAATGGAATGGAAAGAAGGGAAGGGAATGGAATGGAATGGAATGGAATGGAATGGAATCAACCCGAGTAGAATGGAATGGATTGGAATGGAATGGAATGGAATGGAATGGAATTCAATAGAATAGAATGGAATGGAATGGAATGGAATGGAATGGAATGGAATGGAATGGAATGGAATCGAATGGAATCGAATGGAATCGAATGGAATGGAGTGGAATAGAATGGAATCAATCCGAATAGAACGGAACGGAACGGAACGGAACGGAATGGAACGGAGTGAAATGGAATGGAATCGAATAGAATCGAAAGGAACCGAATGGAATGGAATGGAAGGGAATGGAATGGAATTGAATGGAATGGAATGGAATGGAATCAACCCGAGTAGAATGGAATGGATTGGAATGGAATGGAATGGAATGGAATGGAATGGAATGGAATCGAATGGAATCGAAGGGAATGGAATGGAATGGAATGGAATGGAATGGAATGGAATCAACCCGAGTAGAACGGAATGGAATGGAATGGAATGGAATGGAATGGAATGGAATGGAATTCAATGGAATATAATGGAATTGAATGGAATGGAATGGAATGGAATGGAATGGAATGGAATCGAATCGAATGGAATCGAATGGAATCGAATGGAATGGAATGGAATGGAATGGAATGCAATGGAATTCAATGGAATAGAATGGAATGGAATGAAATGGAATGGAATCAACCCGAGTAGAATGGAAAGGATTGTAATGGAATGGAATGGAATTGAATGGAATGGAATCGAATGGAATCGAATGGAATGGAATGGAATGGAATGGAATGGAATGGAATGGAATGGAATCAACCCGAGTAGAACGGAATGGAATGGAATGGAATTTAATGGAAAGGAATGGAATGGAATGGAATGGAATTCAATGGAATGGAATGGAATGGAGTGGAAGGGAATGGAATCAACCCGAGTTGAACGGAATGGAATGGAATGGAATGGAATGGAATGGAATAGAATGGAATGGAATGGAATGGAATGGAATTCAATGGAATAGAATGGAATGGAATGGAATGGAATGGAATGAACCCGAGTAGAACGGAATGGAATGGAACGGAATTGAATGGAATGGAATGGAATGGAATGGAATGGAATGGAATGGAATGGAATGGAATGGAATGGAATGGAATGGAATGGAATCAACCCGAGTAGAATGGAATGGATTGGAATGGAATGGAATGGAATGGAATGGAATTCAATGGAATAGAATGAAATGGAATGCAATGGAATGGAATGGAATGGAATGGAATGGAATGGAATGGAATGGAATCAACCCGAGTAGAATGGAATGGATTGGAATGGAATGGAATGGAATTCAAAGAAATGGAACGGTATGGAATGGAATGGAATGGAATCAACCCGAGTAGAACAGAATGGAATGGAATGGAATGGAATGGCATGGAATGGAATGGAATGGAATGAAATGGAATGGAATGGAATGGAATGGAATGGAATGGAATGGAATCGAATGGAATCGAATGGAATCGAATGGAATGGAGTGGAATTGAATGGAATCAACCAGAGTAGAACGGAATGGAATGGAACGGAACGGAATGGAACGGAACGGAAAGGAATGGAACGGAGTGAAATGGAATGGAATCGAATGGAATCGAATGGAACCGAATGGAATGGAATGGAAGGGAATGGAATGGAATGGAATGGAATGGAATGGAATGGAATCAACCCGAGTAGAATGGAATGGATTGGAATGGAATGGAGTGGAATGGAATGGAATGGAAAGGAATGGAATGGAATCGAATGGAATCGAATGGAATGGAATGGAATGGAATTCAATGGAATGGAATGGAATGGAATGGAATGGAATGGAATGGAATGGAATGGAATGGAATGGAGTCAACCCGAGTAGAAAGGAATGGATTGGAATGGAATGGAATATAATGTAATGGAATGGAATGGAATCGAATGGAATCGAATTGAATCGAATGGAATGGAATGGAATGGAATGGAATTCAATGGAATGGAATGGAATGGAATGGAATGGAATGGAATCAACCCGAGTAGAACGGAATGGAATGGAATGGAATGGAATGGAATGGAATGGAATGGAATGGAATGGAATGGAATGGAGTGGAGTGGAATGGAGTGGAATGGAATGGAATGGAATGGAATGGAATGGAATGGAATTCAATGGAATAGAATGGAATGGAATGGAATGGAATGGAATCAACCCGAGTAGAAAGGAATGGAATGGAATGGAATGGAATGGAATTCAATGGAATGGAATGGAATGGAATGGAATGGAATGGAATCAACCCGAGTAGAACGGAATGGAATGGAATGGAATGGAATGGAATGGAATGGAATGGAATGGAATGGAATGGAATGGAATGGAGTGGAGTGGAATGGAGTGGAATGGAATGGAATGGAATGGAATGGAATGGAATGGAATTCAATGGAATAGAATGGAATGGAATGGAATGGAATGGAATCAACCCGAGTAGAAAGGAATGGAATGGAATGGAATGGAATTGAATGGAATGGAATGGAATGGAATGGAATGGAATGGAATGGAACGCAATGAAATGGAATGGAATGGAATGGAATCGAATGGATTGGACTGGAATGAAATGGAATGGAATGGAATGGAATGGAATGGAATGGAATGGAATGGAATGAACCCGAGTGGAATGGAATGGAATGGAATGGAATGGAATGGAATGGAATGGAATGGAATGGAATGGAATCAACCCGAGCAGAATGGAATGGATAGGAATGGAATGGAATGGAATGGAATGTAATTCAATAGAATAGAATGGAAGGGAATGGAAAGGAATGGAATGGAATGGAATGGAATGGAATGGAATGGAATCGAATGGAATCGAATGGAATGGAATGGAATGGAATGGAATGGAATGGAATGGAATTGAATGGAATTCAATGGAATGGAATGGAATGGAATGGAATGGAATGGAATGGAATCGAATGGAATGGAATGGAATGGAATGGAATCGAATGGAATCGAATGGAATGGAATGGAATGGAATGGAATGGAAAGGAATGGAATGGAATGGAATGGAATGGAATCAACCCGAGTAGATTGGAATGGATTGGAATGGAATGGAATGGAATGGAATGGAATGGAATTCAATGGAAAAAATGAAATGGAATGGAATGGAATGGAATGGAATGGAATGGAATCGAATTTAATCGAATGGAATGGAATGGAATGGAATGGAATGGAATGGAATCGAATGGAATGGAATGGAATGGAATGGAATCGAATGGAATCGAATGGAATGGAATGGAATGGAATGGAATGGAATGGAATTTAATGCAATGGAAAGGAATGGAATGGAATGGAATTCAATGGAATGGAATGGAATGGAATGGAATGGAATGGAATGGAATGGAATGGAATCAACCCGAGTAGAACGGAATGGAATGGAATGGAATGGAATGGAATGGAATGGAATGGAATGGAATGGAATTCAATGGAATGGAATTCAATGGAATAGAATGGAATGGAATGGAGTGGAATGGAATGGAATGAACCCGAGTAGAACGGAATGGAATGGAATGGAATGGAATGGAATGGAATGGAATGGAATGGAATGGAATGGAATCGAATGGAATCGAATGGAATGGAATGGAATGGAATGGAATGGAATGGAATCGAATGGAATGGAATGGAATGGAATGGAATCGAATGGAATCGAATGGAATGGAATGGAATGGAATGGAATGGAATGGAATGGAATGGAATCAACCCGAGTAGAATGGAATGGATAGGAATGGAAAGGAATGGAATGGAATGGAATGCAATAGAATGGAATGGAAGGGAATGGAAAGGAATGGAATGGAATGGAAAGGAATGGAATGGAATGGAATCGAATGGAATCGAATGGAATCGAATGGAATGGAGTGGAATAGAGTGGAATCAACCCGAATAGAACGGAACAGAACGAAACGGAACGGAACGGAATGGAATGGAATGGTGTGAAATGGAATGGAATCAAATGGAGTCGAATGGAACCGAATGAAATGGAATGGAAGGGAATGGAATGGAATGGAATGGAATGGAATGGAATGGAATGGAATCAACCCGAGTAGAACGGAATGGAATGGAATGGAATGGAATGGAATGGAATGGAATGCAATGGAATGGAATGGAATGGAATGGAATGGAATGGAATGGAATGGAATGGAATGCAATGGAATGGAATGGAATGGAATGGAATTCAATGGAATGGAATGGAATGGAATGGAATGGAATGGAATGGAATTCAATGGAATGGAATGGAATCAACCCGAGTTGAACGGAATGGAATGGAATGGAATGGAATGGAATGGAATGGAATGGAATGGAATTGAATGGAATTCAATGGAATGGAATGGAATCGAATGGAATGGAATGGAATGGAATCGAATGGAATGGAATGGAATGGAATGGAATCGAATGGAATCGAATGGAATGGAATGGAATGGAATGGAATGGAATGGAATGGAATGGAATGGAATGGAATCAACCCGAGTAGATTGGAATGGATTGGAATGGAATGGAATGGAATGGAATGGAATGGAATTCAATGGAAAAAATGAAATGGAATGGAATGGAATGGAATGGAATGGAATGGAATGGAATGGAATGGAATTCAATGGAATGGAATGGAATGGAATGGAATGGAATGGAATGGAATGGAATGGAATGGAATCGACCCGAGTAGAACGGAATGGAATGGAATGGAATGGAATGGAATGGAATGGAATGGAATGGAATGGAATTCAATGGAATTCAATGGAATGGAATGGAATGGAATGGAATGGAATGGAATGGAGTGGAATGGAATGGAATGGAATGGAATGGAGTGGAATGGAATGGAATGGAATGGAATCGAATGGAATCGAATGGAATGGAATGGAATGGAATGGAATGGAAAGGAATGGAATGGAATGGAATGGAATGGAATCAACCCGAGTAGATTGGAATGGATTGGAATGGAATAGAATGGAATGGAATGGAATGGAATTCAATGGAAAAAATGAAATGGAATGGAATGGAATGGAATGGAATGGAATGGAATGGAATCGAATTTAATCGAATGGAATGGAATGGAATGGAATGGAATGGAATGGAATCGAATGGAATGTAATGGAATGGAATGGAATGGAATGGAATCGAATGGAATGGAATGGAATGGAATGGAATGGAATGGAATGGAATGGAATGGAATTTAATGCAATGGAAAGGAATGGAATGGAATGGAATTCAATGGAATGGAATGGAATGGAATGGAATGGAATGGAATGGAATGGAATGGAATCAACCCGAGTAGAACGGAATGGAATGGAATGGAATGGAATGGAATGGAATGGAATGGAATGGAATGGAATGGAATGGAATGGAATGGAATGGAATCAACCCGAGTAGAAAGGAATGGATTGGAATGGAATGGAATATAATGTAATGGAATGGAATGGAATCGAATGGAATCGAATGGAATCGAATGGAATGGAATGGAATGGAATGGAATGGAATTCAATGGAATGGAATGGAATGGAATGGAATGGAATGGAATGGAATGGAATCAACCCGAGTAGAACGGAATGGAGTGGAATGGAATGGAATGGAATGGAATGGAATGGAATGGAATGGAATGGAGTGGAGTGGAATGGAGTGGAATGGAATGGAATGGAATGGAATGGAATGGAATTCAACGGAATAGAATGGAATGGAATGGAATGGAATGGAATCAACCCGAGTAGAAAGGAATGGAATGGAATGGAATGGAATGGAATGGAATGGAATGGATTGGAATCAACCCGAGCAGAATGGAATGGATAGGAATGGAATGGAATGGAATGGAATGTAATTCAATAGAATAGAATGGAAGGGAATGGAAAGAAATGCAATGGAATGGAATGGAATGGAATCGAATGGAATCGAATGGAATCGAATGGAATGGAGTGGAATAGAATGGAATCAACCCGAATAGAACGTAACTGAATGGAACGGAACGGAACGGAACGGAATGGAATGGAGTGAAATGGAATGGAATCAAATGCAATCGAATGGAACCGAATGGAATGGAATGGAAGGGAATGGAATGCAATGGAATGGAATGGAATGGAATGGAATCAACCCGAGTAGAATGGAAAGGACTGGAATGGAATGGAATGGAATGGAATGGAATCGAATGGAATCGAATGGAATGGAATGGAATGGAATGGAATGGAATGGAATGGAATGGAATGGAATCAATCCGAGTAGAACGGAATGTAATGGAATGGAATGGAATGGAATGGAATGGAATGGAATGGAATGGAATGGAATGGAATGGAATGGAATTCAAAGGAATGGAATGGAATGGAATGGAATGGAATGGAATGGAATCAACCCGAGTAGAATGGAATGGAATGGAATGGAATGGAATGGAATGGAATGGAATGGAATGGAATGGAATTCAATGGAATAGAATGGAATGGAATGGAATGGAATGGAATGGAATGGAATGGAATGGAATGAACCCGAGTAGAACGGAATGGAATGGAATGGAATTGAATGGAATGGAATGGAATGGAATGGAATGGAATCGAATCGAATGGAATCGAATGGAACGGAATGGAACGGAATGGAATGGAATGGAATCGAATGGAATGGAAAGGAATGGAATGGAATGGAATGGAATGGAATGGAATGGAATGGAATGGAATGGAATGGAATGGAATGGAATGGAATCAACCTGAGTAGATTGGAATGGATTGGAATGGAATGAAATGGAATGGAATGGAATTCAATGGAAAAAATGAAATGGAATGGAATGGAATGGAATGGAATGGAATCGAAAGGAATCGAATGGAATCGAATGGAATGGAGTGGAATGGAATGGAATTAACCCGAGTAGAATGGAATGGAATGGAACGGAACGGAACGGAATGGAACGGAACGGAACGGAACGGAATAGAATGGAGTGAAATGGAATGGAATCGAATGGAATCGAATGGAACCGAATGGAATGGAAAGAAGGGAAGGGAATGGAATGGAATGGAATGGAATGGAATGGAATGGAATTCAATAGAATAGAATGGAATGGAATGGAATGGAATGGAATGGAATGGAATGGAATGGAATGGAATGGAATCGAATGGAATCGAATGGAATGGAGTGGAATAGAATGGAATCAATCCGAATAGAACGGAACGGAACGGAACGGAACGGAATGGAACGGAGTGAAATGGAATGGAATCGAATAGAATCGAAAGGAACCGAATGGAATGGAATGGAAGGGAATGGAATGGAATTGAATGGAATGGAATGGAATGGAATCAACCCGAGTAGAATGGAATGGATTGGAATGGAATGGAATGGAATGGAATGGAATGGAATGGAATCGAATGGAATCGAATGGAATGGAATGGAATGGAATGGAATGGAATGGAATGGAATCAACCCGAGTAGAACGGAATGGAATGGAATGGAATGGAATGGAATGGAATGGAATTCAATGGAATATAATGGAATGGAATGGAATGGAATGGAATGGAATGGAATGGAATGGAATGGAATTCAATGGAATAGAAAGGAATGGAATGGAATGGAATAGAATGGAATGGAATCGAATGGAATCGAATGGAATGGAATGGAATGGAATGGAATGGAATGGAATCAACCCGAGTAGAGCGGAATGGGATGGAATGGAATGGAATGGAATGGAATGGAATGGAATGGAATGGAATTCAATGCAATGGAATGGAATGGAATGGAATGGAATGGAATGGAATGGAATGGAATGGAATGGAATGGAATGGAATCGAATGGAATCGAATGGAATCGAATGGAATGGAATGGAATAGAATGGAATCAACCCGAGTAGAACGGAATGGAATGGAATGGAATGGAATGGAATGGAATGGAATGCAATGAAATGGAATGGAATGGAATTGAATCGAATGGAATGGACTGAAATGAAATGGAAAGGAATGGAATGGACTGGAATGGAATGGAATGGAATCAACCCGAGTAGAATGGAATGGATTGGAATGGAATGTAATGGAATCGAATGGAATCGAATGGAATCAAATGGAATGGAATGGAAGGGAATGGAATGGAATGGAATGGAATGGAATCAACCAGAGTAGAATTGAATGGATTGGAATGGAATGGAATATAATGTAATGGAATGGAATGGAATCGAATGGAATCGAATGGAATCAAATGGAATGGAATGGAATGGAATGGAATGGAATGGAATGGAATGGAATGGAATGGAATTCAATGGAATGGAATGGAATGGAATGGAATGGAATGGAATGGAATGGAATGGATTGGAATGGAATGGAATGGAATGGAATGGAATCGAATGGAATGGAATCAACCCGAGTAGAATGGAATGGATTGGAATGGAATGGAATGGAATGGAAAGGAATTCAATGGAATAGAATGAAATGGAATGGAATGGAAAGGAATGGAATGGAATGGAATGGAATCGAATGGAATCGAATGGAATCGAATGGAATGGAGTGGAATAGAATGGAATCAACTCGAGTAGAACGGAATGGAATGGAACGGAATGGAACAGAACGGAAGGGAACGGAACGGAATGGAATGGAGTGAAATGGAATGGAATCGAATGGAATCGAATGGAACCGAATGGAATGGAATGGAAGGAAATGGAATGGAATGGAATGGAATGGAATGGAATCAACCCGAGTAGAATGGAATGGATGGGAATGGAATGGAATGGAATGGAATGGAGTGGAATGGAATGGAATGGAATGGAATCAACCCGAGTAGAATGGAATGGATTGGAATGGAATGGAATGGAATTGAATGGAATTCAATAGAATAAAATGGTATTTAATGGAATGGAATGGAATGTAATGGAATGGAATGGAATCGAATGGAATCGAATGGAATCGAATGGAATGGAGTGGAATAGAATGGAATCGACCCGAATAGAGCGGAACGGAACGGAACGGAACGGAACAGAACGGAATGGAATGGAGTGAAAAGGAATGGAATCGAATGGAATCGAAAGGAACCGAATGGAATGGAATTGAAGGGAGTGGAATGGAATTGAATGGAATGGAATGGAATGGAATCAACCCGAGTAGAATGGAATGGATTGGAATGGAATGGAATGGAATGGAATGGAATGGAATCGAATCGAATGGAATCGAATGGAATGGAATGGAATGGAATGGAATGGAATGGAATGGAATCAACCCGAGTAGAACGGAATGGGATGGAATGGAATGGAATGGAATGGAATGGAATGGAATGGAATGGAATTCAATGCAATGGAATGGAATGGAATGGAATGGAATGGAATGGAATGGAATGGAATGGAATGGAATCGAATGGAATCGAATGGAATCGAATGGAATGGAATGGAATAGAATGGAATCAACCCGAGTAGAACGGAATGGAATGGAATGGAATGGAATGGAATGGAATGGAATGGAATGCAATGAAATGGAATGGAATGGAATTGAATCGAATGGAATGGACTGAAATGAAATGGAAAGGAATGGAATGGACTGGAATGGAATGGAATGGAATCAACCCGAGTAGAATGGAATGGATTGGAATGGAATGTAATGGAATCGAATGGAATCGAATGGAATCGAATGGAATGGAATGGAAGGGAATGGAATGGAATGGAATGAAATGGAATGGAATCAACCAGAATAGAATTGAATGGATTGGAATGGAATGGAATATAATGTAATGGAATGGAATGGAATCGAATGGAATCGAATGGAATCAAATGGAATGGAATGGAATGGAATGGAATGGAATGGAATGGAATGGAATGGAATGGAATTCAATGGAATGGAATGGAATGGAATGGAATGGAATGGAATGGAATGGAATGGAATCAACCCGAGTAGAACGTAATGGAATGGAATGGAATGGAATGGAATGGAATGGAATGGAATGGAATGGAATGGAATGGAGTGGAGTGGAGTGGAATGGAATGGAATGGAATGGAATGGAATGGAATTCAATGGAATAGAATGGAATGGAATGGAATGGAATGGAATCAACCCGAGTAGAAAGAATGGAATGGAATGGAATGGAATTGAATGCAATGGAATGGAATTGAATGGAATGCAATTAAATAGAATGGAATGGAAAGGAATCGAAAGGAATGGACTGGAATGGAATGGAATGGAATGGAATGGAATGGAATGGAATGGAATGGAATGGAATGGAATGGAATGGAATCAACCCGAGTAGAACTGAATGGATTGGAATGGAATGGAATGGAATGGAATCGAATGGAATGGAATGGAATCGAATGGAATGGAAAGGAATGGAATGGACGCGAGTAGAACGGAATGGAATGGAATGGAATGGAATGAAATGGAATGGAATGGAATGGAATGGAGTGAACCCGAGTAGAACGGAATGGAATGGAATGGAATGGAATGGAATGGAATGCAATGAAATGGAATGGAAAGGAATGGAATCGAATGGAATGGACTGGAATGGAATGGAATGGAATGGAATGGAATTCAATAGAATAGAATGGAATGGAATGGAATGGAATGGAATGGAATGGAATGGAATGGAATGGAATGGAATCGAATGGAATCGAATGGAATGGAGTGGAATAGAATGGAATCAATCCGAATAGAACGGAACGGAACGGAACGGAACGGAATGGAACGGAGTGAAATGGAATGGAATCGAATAGAATCGAAAGGAACCGAATGGAATGGAATGGAAGGGAATGGAATGGAATTGAATGGAATGGAATGGAATGGAATCAACCCGAGTAGAATGGAATGGATTGGAACGGAATGGAATGGAATGGAATGGAATGGAATGGAATCGAATGGAATCGAATGGAATGGAATGGAATGGAATGGAATGGAATGGAATGGAATCAACCCGAGTAGAACGGAATGGAATGGAATGGAATGGAATGGAATGGAATGGAATTCAATGGAATATAATGGAATGGAATGGAATGGAATGGAATGGAATGGAATGGAATGGAATGGAATTCAATGGAATAGAAAGGAATGGAATGGAATGGAATAGAATGGAATGGAATCGAATGGAATCGAATGGAATGGAATGGAATGGAATGGAATGGAATGGAATCAACCCGAGTAGAGCGGAATGGGATGGAATGGAATGGAATGGAATGGAATGGAATGGAATGGAATGGAATTCAATGCAATGGAATGGAATGGAATGGAATGGAATGGAATGGAATGGAATGGAATGGAATGGAATGGAATCGAATGGAATCGAATGGAATCGAATGGAATGGAATGGAATAGAATGGAATCAACCCGAGTAGAACGGAATGGAATGGAATGGAATGGAATGGAATGGAATGGAATGCAATGAAATGGAATGGAATGGAATTGAATCGAATGGAATGGACTGAAATGAAATGGAAAGGAATGGAATGGACTGGAATGGAATGGAATGGAATCAACCCGAGTAGAATGGAATGGATTGGAATGGAATGTAATGGAATCGAATGGAATCGAATGGAATCAAATGGAATGGAATGGAAGGGAATGGAATGGAATGGAATGGAATGGAATGGAATCAACCAGAGTAGAATTGAATGGATTGGAATGGAATGGAATATAATGTAATGGAATGGAATGGAATCGAATGGAATCGAATGGAATCAAATGGAATGGAATGGAATGGAATGGAATGGAATGGAATGGAATGGAATGGAATGGAATTCAATGGAATGGAATGGAATGGAATGGAATGGAATGGAATGGAATGGAATGGATTGGAATGGAATGGAATGGAATGGAATGGAATCGAATGGAATGGAATCAACCCGAGTAGAATGGAATGGATTGGAATGGAATGGAATGGAATGGAAAGGAATTCAATGGAATAGAATGAAATGGAATGGAATGGAAAGGAATGGAATGGAATGGAATGGAATCGAATGGAATCGAATGGAATCGAATGGAATGGAGTGGAATAGAATGGAATCAACTCGAGTAGAACGGAATGGAATGGAACGGAATGGAACAGAACGGAAGGGAACGGAACGGAATGGAATGGAGTGAAATGGAATGGAATCGAATGGAATCGAATGGAACCGAATGGAATGGAATGGAAGGAAATGGAATGGAATGGAATGGAATGGAATGGAATCAACCCGAGTAGAATGGAATGGATGGGAATGGAATGGAATGGAATGGAATGGAGTGGAATGGAATGGAATGGAATGGAATCAACCCGAGTAGAATGGAATGGATTGGAATGGAATGGAATGGAATTGAATGGAATTCAATAGAATAAAATGGTATTTAATGGAATGGAATGGAATGTAATGGAATGGAATGGAATCGAATGGAATCGAATGGAATCGAATGGAATGGAGTGGAATAGAATGGAATCGACCCGAATAGAGCGGAACGGAACGGAACGGAACGGAACAGAACGGAATGGAATGGAGTGAAAAGGAATGGAATCGAATGGAATCGAAAGGAACCGAATGGAATGGAATTGAAGGGAGTGGAATGGAATTGAATGGAATGGAATGGAATGGAATCAACCCGAGTAGAATGGAATGGATTGGAATGGAATGGAATGGAATGGAATGGAATGGAATCGAATCGAATGGAATCGAATGGAATGGAATGGAATGGAATGGAATGGAATGGAATGGAATCAACCCGAGTAGAACGGAATGGGATGGAATGGAATGGAATGGAATGGAATGGAATGGAATGGAATGGAATTCAATGCAATGGAATGGAATGGAATGGAATGGAATGGAATGGAATGGAATGGAATGGAATGGAATCGAATGGAATCGAATGGAATCGAATGGAATGGAATGGAATAGAATGGAATCAACCCGAGTAGAACGGAATGGAATGGAATGGAATGGAATGGAATGGAATGGAATGGAATGCAATGAAATGGAATGGAATGGAATTGAATCGAATGGAATGGACTGAAATGAAATGGAAAGGAATGGAATGGACTGGAATGGAATGGAATGGAATCAACCCGAGTAGAATGGAATGGATTGGAATGGAATGTAATGGAATCGAATGGAATCGAATGGAATCGAATGGAATGGAATGGAAGGGAATGGAATGGAATGGAATGAAATGGAATGGAATCAACCAGAATAGAATTGAATGGATTGGAATGGAATGGAATATAATGTAATGGAATGGAATGGAATCGAATGGAATCGAATGGAATCAAATGGAATGGAATGGAATGGAATGGAATGGAATGGAATGGAATGGAATGGAATGGAATTCAATGGAATGGAATGGAATGGAATGGAATGGAATGGAATGGAATGGAATGGAATCAACCCGAGTAGAACGGAATGGAATGGAATGGAATGGAATGGAATGGAATGGAATGGAATGGAATGGAATGGAATGGAGTGGAGTGGAGTGGAATGGAATGGAATGGAATGGAATGGAATGGAATTCAATGGAATAGAATGGAATGGAATGGAATGGAATGGAATCAACCCGAGTAGAAAGAATGGAATGGAATGGAATGGAATTGAATGCAATGGAATGGAATTGAATGGAATGCAATTAAATAGAATGGAATGGAAAGGAATCGAAAGGAATGGACTGGAATGGAATGGAATGGAATGGAATGGAATGGAATGGAATGGAATGGAATGGAATGGAATGGAATGGAATCAACCCGAGTAGAACTGAATGGATTGGAATGGAATGGAATGGAATGGAATCGAATGGAATGGAATGGAATCGAATGGAATGGAAAGGAATGGAATGGACGCGAGTAGAACGGAATGGAATGGAATGGAATGGAATGAAATGGAATGGAATGGAATGGAATGGAGTGAACCCGAGTAGAACGGAATGGAATGGAATGGAATGGAATGGAATGGAATGCAATGAAATGGAATGGAAAGGAATGGAATCGAATGGAATGGACTGGAATGGAATGGAATGGAATCGAATGGAATGGAATGGAATGGAATGGAATGGAATGGAACGGAATGGAATGGAATGGAATGGAATGGAATGGAATGGAATGGAATGGAATGGAATGGAAATCAATGGAATGGAATTCAATGGAATGGAATGGAATGGAGTGGAAGGGAATAGAATCAACACGAGTAGAACGGAACGGAACGGAACGGAATGGAAAGGAACGGAATGGAATGGAGTGAA